>NW_026968968.1:0-60000 GCF_028390025.1 Pseudophryne corroboree
GTCACAGGGAGCCCCCTGCCACCTTCCCATCCTGCCTCGCGTCCCCCACCATCTCACTGGCCCCCCTCCCATCCCAATGTCTCCCACCCTACCAGCCCTGGGTATTCCCTCCCTTATTAAGCCCAGTGTACCCCCTTCTCCAACATAGTGCCACCCCTTCCCACCATGTCAGTGCCTATTTCCCATTCAACCCAGTGCCCCCCTATATATCATCCACTGCCTCTCCCCATCAACCTCTTTCTGGTGTCATCAATTGTCTCTCCCTGTCACCCTTTTAATGTCACCCACTACCTTTCCCTGTCTCCTACTGCCTCTGCTGTCACCTTCTCCCTCTCATCATCCACTTCCTCTCCCTGTCACCCTCTCCTTTCACACACTGCCTTTCCCCTGCATCACTATCTCGACATCCGCCTCTCTCTCCTGTTACCCTCTTCAAAGCATCACCCTCTCCCTCTCCATGTCAACTTTTCCCTGTCACCCACTGTGTCTCCGTGTCTACCATTCCTGTCACCCACTAGCTCATGGATACAGCATTCCCTTTGAAGCCACGCTTATTATTGTGGGCCACACCCACTTTCCCAGGAGTGTGCTTGCCTTTGGCGCACAAAGTACCCCCCAAGTCATGGTGCCCCCCCTGTCATTTTTTTCTGGATCTGCCCATGAACCAGAGGATGAAGGGCCCTGCACCTGAGACCTTACATACTAAAGATATGTTTTTTTGCTGCTTTAGCATTCAGCGTCACACTAATGCTTTCTATCTTTTGAAAAGTTAATGCTTTGTATAAAGTGGTTAGCACAGCCATAAAGAATCAATTTTAGTTTTCTTCACCAAGAAATGATGTTCTGCTGAGAAAAAAAACTGATAAGACAACACTAAGTTTGTCCTCAAGTTCTCTCTTCTACCCCTTTCATACCAGCACCTCTGAACACGGGTTTTTGGCACATGAGCGCACATAACCTGTGTTCATGTGCGGTGTGAACGGGAGCCGGGTCAATGCGACACGTTTCCCGTTCACTCTCTATGTAAGGGCGGCGCTTGGAGATCATGTGATCTCCAAGCGCCGCCCACGCCACGTCACTGCTGACGTCAGCAATCGGCAATATGCCGGGCTGCTAACTGTGGTGTGAAAAGCGCCTGAGGCGGGTCGCACCCTGCAATCTCCCGTGTCAGGCTCCTGGGTGCGATCCGCCTCAGGCAGTGTGATGGGGTATTACAGATTGCCATGATTAGTCATTTGTATATGTGTCACATAATCATCTGTTAAATACATAAAAATAGACAAAAAGAATTGAGTCTCAAAGCTTTTTATGGTACCAAAGCCATCCATCAAGAGAAACCTCATTCCTCTTCAGACTCCAAGACTTATTCTTTTGGATTGTGTATTTATTAATTTTAGACATCAATCATTTTACTTTCCTGCTACTGCATTGGGCTGGTTAACTAAAAACTGAGCTCCTGTGCAGGGAGGCGGGGTTATAGAGGAGGCGGCGCTATGCATCTTGGGAACAGTCAAAGCTTTTGAGCCTGTTGGTGCCTCGGATCAAGATCCTACTCTACACCCCAATGTCTCTCCTTGTGGAGCCCAGTGTACCTCGCAGAAAGAGTTTTAACAAAGGTAAGTTCTTACCATAAAACTCATTTTAGCAGCATTGCAAACGCTAGGCCGCCGCCCTCTGGGAGTGTATCTTGGTTTAGCAGTATAGCGAACGAAAGATTAGCAGAACTGCTACTAAATAATTCCTTGCAGTTTCTGAGTAGCTCCAGACCTACTCCTAGATTGCAATCACCTCAGTCCGTTTAGTTCCTGGTTTGACGTCACAAACACGCCCTGCGTTCGGCCAGCCACTCCCCCGTTTCTCCAGCCACTCCTGCGTTTTTACCTGGAACGCCTGCGTTTTTTTAGCACACTCCCTGAAAACGGCCAGCTTCCGCCCAGAAACACCCACTTCCTGTCAATCACACTACGATCACTCGAGCGATGAAAAAACGTTGCTTGAGCTTGTGCAAATCTCCAAAGTTTTGTGTTAAATTACTGAACGCATGCGCGCTGCGTACCATTTTTCACCTAATCGCTCCGTTGCGAAAAACGGCAACGAGCGAACAACTCGGAATGACCACCATAGTTAGTACTTGACAATTGCTATTCAAAGATAATATTTATGTGTACCAGAGCCAGTAGTTAGGATAGCATAATAGCATATAACCATACGCAATCAAGAAACCCACTGGAAACATTATTCTGTCCTCTTTCTGGTTCCCACGATCAGTCACAAGGGGGCTTATTTCCAAAATCCTCCAGACCCCATATAAAGTCCCCCCAGACCCAGCCGACTGGGTGAACTTTACTTCAGGCATGGTAGATAACGGAATGCTGTGGATTAAAGCTTATTGTTTATAATACCATCATATTTTCTCTCGCACCCCATTTTCCCAATTCTTGCCAGCTAATTCCCCAGGTGCCCATTAATCAGTATGCTTGGGTAAGGTTCTGTCTGTTTTAAAATCTGTGTGATAGCTGGCGACAAAGGATGCGAGCCGTTCTCATGTTTTTGTGAGTCAGTGTAGGGACTGGCCACAAGGGACCAATTTCATGAAGTAGGGTGGCTTCACTAATACACCTTTCACATCGCAATGTCGGGGTCCCACTCGGGAATTGGAGAGGGTCCTTCCCGGGTGGGACCCAACATTGGACGCTTGCACACTGCCACCTCGACCCGGCAATATTGATATCACATAATTTCCGCGCCGCCTCTCCCTATGCAGTGAACGGGTCCCAGGTCGAATCGACCCACCATCCCTTTCACACTGCACCTGACCCGGTATTTCACCTGGGAATAACACTGCTTGATTCCCAGTTTGAATTACCGGATCAGGCGACTCGGGAATTCGACCATGGCCCCTTTCACACCGCACAGTGACCCGTGTCGACCCGGCAATATACCGGGTCAATACTGGGTTATTTTTGTGGTGTGAAAGGAGTATAATCTCCAAGAGCCATCAATGTGGGAGGTGCAATATTTGTGGCATTGTACGGTATTGGTGTGGCCATGAAGACATGGTTCACCGCAAATCATGTCATCAAGCCCTCAGACCGGCCACTTCACTGGGGGGAGTGGACAGGATCTGGGAGACTGGTCTCTCACTGGAGAGCCTCCCAGAGAGTAGTCATGTATGCATTGCATCTGCACCCATTCCAGTGTATATTCTGCACACAGGCAAAGTTTGCATGTAACTTAGAACCATTTCCATGGTACGATTCAGATAGCATCATGTGCAACAACCAACTGACACATATTACTTCAGGAGGGTTCATTCTAAGCACTGAGGTCATGGGTTCGATTCCCACCATGGCCCTAACGGTGTGAAGTTTGTATATTCTCCCTGTGCTTGCGTAGGTTTCCTGCAACAATCCAAAATTATACTGATAGGTTAATTGGCTCAGGACAAAAAGTATCCCTAGTGTGTAAGTGTGTGCGTGTACATGTGTTTAGGTCAGACTAGACGGGCAAAGTGGTTCGTATTTGCCCCTGCATAAGGTGAACGTATTCTCTCTTTGTTGCCTTAAATCCAGCACATTTTGGCAACAGTAACATTGAGCCAGATTCAGAGATAGACGCAGTGGCTGTGCTAAAAGATGCTAATGCCGCAGGGGGCGTCTTGTGTCTATAGACACCTCATGCCGGCTTCTGTGATCAGCTGCTGCGTCCGAGTATGCAGCATCTGATCATCTGAGTAACCCTCATGTTACTCAGGATAACTGGGGAAGTAATACTGCTGAAGCCAGTGACACTGTGTGGAAGGACGCAGCCATTGGCTTCACCATGCCCAGAAAGCAGGGTCGAGATGCCCCAGTTTTCAGCAATGCTGGCCATCACTTCCCCTTCCCTGCCCTCTAATGGCCGCATGTCAATCATCTGAATTAGGTCCATTTTCCCTACATACAAATTCTAATTTTGGTTTTAACCTACTGTACACTATTACCTTCTTGGTAGAAGTCAAATATATTCTTACGATATAGTTAGCAGCAAATGAGCTACACCTTTCAGCATCTTTACCCTCACTTGTAAAGGTCTTCTCTTTCCATGCCCTGATGTCTGCGCTAGATGTAACACAGACTGTACAGATGGGTCATGGATATGATACCCTTATACGACCCTACCACCTAGCTGTGTTATATCATCTTTATATATTTGGAACTATGGTCATGTGTTACTGCATTAGACTTTAGAAAATACTTTATTAGAAAATCCACTTCAAATCCACCTCAACTAGATCCAGATTTTAGGGTATTATTATCATCTAGAGGGTTCTTTGTGAAATCACAAATCAAAAACCCACTTCCTCCAATCTCTCAGCCTTTTGATCACATCCAGGGTGCTGCTGTTTCACCAAGTCTGAGCTATGAGTTACATGATATAACCATTTGTATTGAGAAAATGAATGCGAGGAAGATTCCATTCAACACAATACAAAGGACAACTACAAATATTCAGCAATTCCATCCAGTTTATTCAGTGCTCCAGCAGTTTTTCAAACCTTTATCGACATTTTTCTTCCCTAACAATTGTTTTTACTACACTTGGGTAATATGCTGGCTTACGTCCCTGATCTTGTATTACAAAGCCTGCATGTCAACTCAGTCACACAGTAACTCTATGAAAATGGTTCACATGCTAAACAGGAATGTGTACCCTACGAGCTCACAGTGATGTCATAATGGCACACAGGCCTATGAGCTCATAGTGATGTCATAAAGGCACACAGCCCTATGTAAAGGCTAGCTAGTCAGTGGCTGGCCATTTGTGGTGATAGTTTATCCCACAGCGCTACTCTCTGAGTATTTTGTGATTTATATTTGGATTACGACTGGTAAGTCTATCTTACCGTTTTTAAAACACTACGCATAGAGTCCGTCTAACTTCGGATGTGATTCTGCGAGAAGATCAGAAGAAATTACCCATCATGTCACCCTCCAGGATATTTATCCAAAAGATGGAGAATGATCTTCAGCTGCTTAAGATCTTCTATTCCCCACTGTTAAGGGAATGTTTGCCTGAGATCATTGACAAGATGGCATCTGAGAAACTTATCCTTACCATCGATATGCTAAGTGAGGTCCTACGTTGCAAGGGGCTGTCCAGTTACGAGGGGCAGATAATCCTGGACTTTTTTTGCAATGTATTAGAAATAAGGAAGGACGCAGCTGACCTGTTTACGGAGCACACAGTGCCCATCGTCCTAAGCTCCATGGTAGAGGCCGACCAGATGGAGAGAGATGCTCCTTGGCTTGCAGCAAGTAAAGTCCTCTACCTTTTAGCCAATAAGTACACGCTGATTACCATCTGGGAGCTGCAGACCTGTATACAGGCGTCCTCGTGCCCCCCTCCGCTTTCAGCACTTACCACACTGGCAGCTGTAATATCCTATACAAGCGTGCCACTTAATTTCCTGAGTTATATGTTGCCTGGGATATATTCTTTCATGGAATCTGCAACTGATCCCAGCACACAGAGATCTCTGGCTATAATGATACACAATGCTGCGCTGGCCATGAAATCTGCTGCTGTGCTAGAGCCAGGAATAAAGGGACATTTCACCAGAGCCTGCGCCCTACTGAATACCTGGGAAACACAAAGCAGGCCTAATACTGATAATCAGGATATAATACTGGCCGCCACAGTACAAGTACAGTCTCTGCTGGATGACCCATCTACAACATCTATGTTGGGTACAGAGAAAAGAGGAACACCACTTCTTCCTTATGGAACAGGCAAATTCCATCAGCCAACTCAAACTGATGCAGCGTTCTCACAGTGCAGATCTGCCAATGACTATGTTAAATGGCTTGTGCAGACCGAGCGCTGGAAGGACAATTTTAATCATCTGATGCCTTTGTGGAAATCTAGCATCATCCACAACAAAATGACCATCACCATTATTTGTGCAGCACTACTGAGTTATCCAGATTGTATCACTGGACACTTTTATGATGTCATCATTAAGGAGATGTTACGCATGTTGGATGACATTGATAACAACATTTGCATGAAAATACTTGAAGGCATCACAAATTCCACCAGGGGATCACCAGACCAGACCATGAGGTACAGAAATGTATTTATAACAGCTATTCTGCAAAAAATCCAATTGGCAAACATGGAACTGGTTCCCATGCTGCTAAAAACATTACTGGCAGTAATACAGATGCGTCATCATAAGACATGGAAGAAGTATGACAAAGTCCTCCCCTACATCATAAGATTTATGGACTCTGGCCACCACGACATACAACTGCTATCAATGGTACTATTTGGAGAAATAGTTAACAGATATCGCGTGTTCCCATGGAGTCCCATCAAGAGGCTGATTACAGAACCAGTCCTCTCACTAATGATGATCAAACTTGGCAACCAGGACATGGACATTGTGTCTGCTGCAGTAGTCTGTCTCAACCGATGCCTTCCTCACCTGGGCTGCAGGGTCATGGTGCTGGAAGAGGGCAGTGACTGGCAGGACCCCAGATACGTACAGGCTATTTATCAAAAGTTGGCGAGGAAACATCTGCTTAAGCCAATGCTGCTATATGCAGTAGAAAATCTGGTCGAATATTCAGATATCTGGGCCACAGTCAGGTATATTAATGCTATGAGGGCATATATACCTTATGAGGAGATCACCTCGACAGACTACAGAGACTTGTGGAAGGGACTACAGAGAGCAAATCAAACATATTACCGTAAAGCTGTCAGAATGGTAATACAAGATCTTGGCCAGAAGTGGAAGTGTCTAGAAACAGCGACATGCTGAAGAGCTCACTATGTGGATTGCTGTTGGCTAGGTGAGCTACAGCAATAAGTGGGGATTAGGGCTACTGGCGACACCCCACCTAAAAAAAAAAAACGACATTGGGCAGCCACCTCATGGGTGTGTTGGAAGAGCTGCTAAGCTCTTAATTATTTTTCACATGTTGATAGTTACATCCAACTCACTGATAACTTCATCACTTGAAGATTTAAAGCCGGACAACACTGGGTGCTTCAGCTAGTGGTTAATATAGGTAAAACTAAGACCGGCGCCCTGCCATACTTTCAAAAAGGGTCAATGAGCACATGCCGAAAGAAAGGGGTGTGGTCTCACAAGGAAGGGGGCGTGGCCACACAATAGTACCCCCATTTTAAATTACACCACATAGTAGCACAATCTTTTACATTGCACTGCATGTAATGCCCTTGATTCATATTACACCACATAGTAGTGTCCCTTATTCATGTTACAACACACAGTAGTAGCCCTAATGCCCACAGTAATAGTGCTACTTACACAGATAATGCTTAGAGTAGTAGTGCTGCGTTTACACATAATGTCCACATTAATAGTGCTGCTTACACACATAATGCCCACAGTAGTAGTGCCATTATACACATATTATACACACAATGCCCACAGTAGTAGCGCTGCTTGTACACATAATGCCACAGTAGTAGCGTGCCTTATACACATAATGCCAACAGTATTAGTGCCCCT
Source organism: Pseudophryne corroboree (assembly GCF_028390025.1). NCBI lineage: Eukaryota > Metazoa > Chordata > Amphibia > Anura > Myobatrachidae > Pseudophryne > Pseudophryne corroboree. The sequence continues at coordinate 7,526 of NW_026968968.1, forward strand.
TAAACACATAATGCCCACAGTAGTAGCACTGCTTATACACATAATGCCCACAGTAGCGCCTATTATGCACATAATGCCCACAGTAGTAGCTCCCCTTATGCACATAATACTCACAGCAGCAGTGCCCTTTATACATAATACCCACAGTAATAGCGACCCTTATACACACAATGCCCCCACTAGATTAGTAGTGCCCCTCATACACATAATACCCATGTTTGTAGCACCCCTTATACACATAATGCCCACAGTAGTAGTGCCCCTTATACACATAATGCCCATGGTAGTAGCACTGCTTATGCACATAATGCCACAGTAGTAGCGCCCCTTATGAACATAATGATCACAGCAACAGCGCCCCATATACATAATACCCACAGTAATAGCGCCCCTTATACACACAATGCCGCCACTAGTAGGGCCTCTTATACACATAATGCCCACAGTAGTAGTGCCCCTTATGCACATAATACCCACAGTAGTAGCGCCACTTATACACATGATACCCACAGTAGTAGCGAGTCTTATACACATAATGCCCACGGTAGAAGCGCAGCTTATACACATAATGCCCACAATAGTAGCGTCGCTTAAATGCATAATGCCCTCGGTAGTAGCACTGCTTATACATATAATGCCCACACTAGTAGCACCCCTTATTCACATAATGCCAACAGTAGTAGTGCACCTTATACACATAATGCCCATGGTAGTAGCACTGCTTATATGCATAATGCCAATGGCAGTAGTGCTGGTTATATACATAATGCCCACAGTAGTAACGCGGCTTATAAGCATAATGCCCACGGTAGTAGCGCTGCTTATACACATAATGCCCACAGTAGTAGCGCCTCTTATAAAAATAATGTCCACTGTAGTAGTGCCCCTTACATGCATAATTCCCACGGTAGTATCAGCCCTTATATGCATAATGGCCTGGTAGTAGTGCCGCTTATATGCATAATGCCCACAGTAGTAGCGCCACTTATATATATAATGCCCACAGTAGTAGCACTGCTTATACACATAATAAACACCCACACTTTCTATCTTTCCCTCCACTCCACTGACCAGATCTGTAGCAGCTCATCCTCACCCTCTGACACACAGCAGCCCTGGTCCTGTGTAGCTCCGCAACCTCAGTCCTGTGAAACTCTGCTCCTTCAGTCCCTGATCACTGATGGCAGGGGTTCTCAAACTCGGTCATCAGGGGCGCACACAGTGCATGTTTTGCAGGTAACCCAGCAAGTGCACACACAGGTGTATTAATTACTCACAGACACATTTTAAAAGGTCCACAGGTGGAGCTAATTATTTCACTTGTGATTCTGTGAGGAGACCTGCAAAACATGCACTGTGTGCGCCCCTGAGGACCGAGTTTGAGAACCCCTGACTGATGGGGATGGACGCTAAATTCAGGCTACCGGCACCACTGCCTGTCATACAGTGTGACAGGTGCAGCCGGCAGCAAAAGGGAGGGGACATTAGCAGGGTTGCAGAGCAGGGAGAGCGCTTCTCCCACTTGGCGCCTCCCTGCTTTGCATCCCTTTGCTGAGCGCTGGACCTGGTTAAAACCAACAGCGGGCATATTTCTTTACCATTTTCAATCCAAAAATTTTGCCTAGTGCTATCACGGCAGCTTTTAATCAAGGGTTGCCAGACACTTCAGGGCTGATAACATGCAGCCGTAGATCACACGGGCTAAGGGTCCCATCCCAGAGCTGGCTCACCAGACAGAGGCAGCGGGACCTGCAATCATCATTGTCAGCCCAAGGTAATATCCTAGAGGGGTATAAGACAGCTAAGGGTCGGCAGGACTCAGGCGCGGTGATGCAGCAGCGGCCGCGATAAAAGTAATATCTCTAATCAATAAATCGAGGCCGCAGCTTCAGGGCCTACTCCAGAGCTGAGATTAGGAGAGCAACGATCTCCGCACTACTAATCCCAGGCGCCGGGATCCCTGTGGCAGTTTAACACTTAATGGCATACTTCCCAACTGTCCTGCTGGCGGCAGAACAGTCATGTTTTTCTGGGACTGTCCCACCGCCCTTCCCAGTGTCTCACGGGAGGGGAAAAGGTTGTGGGATGCAACGTCACTGCAGCTTGCAGCAGGTGAATAGATACCGTGTGATGTGCATGGCATCTATTCACAGTGAAGGGAGAGCTCTAGAGACAGCCCAGTATGTTGAAGAGTGCTGGGGACGCCTCCAATGTGAGGCAAATGGGGGTTTGCCACTAGGCTCCACCCCTTCCGATGAGGCCCCACCTCCTTTTCGAAACGCACATGCCTCCGGTACTTGGAAGATCCCGATTTCCAGTTTAACAATGTTGGGAGGGATGCAATGAGACCGTACCCAATGAAGGGCAAGCACACAGATTTAGAGTTGCTGAAGGGGACAAGGAAACAAGGAGCAGGGAAAGCAAGGATAGTGTGGTAGATGAACCAGAGGATGAAGGGCCCTGCACCTGAGACCTTACATACTAAAGATATGTTTTTTTGCTGCTTTAGCATTCAGCGTCACACTAATGCTTTCTATCTTTTGAAAAGTTAATGCTTTGTATAAAGTGGTTAGCACGGGATGCAGTCAGTTTACCTCCAATCAAAATCCCGACGTTCAAAATCCCGACACCAATTGACCGATGGTCAAAATCCAGACAAGGTCAAAATCCCGACATGGACAAAATACCGACATTTAAAATACCGACAAGGTCAAAATAACGACATGTGAAATGCCGACAGGTCAAAATACCGACATGGGTTTTTCATGATTTTTTTCATTGAAACCGACTTGTTCATACTTTACTATCCCAGTGGACCTGGAGGGGGAATATAATAGTGTGCCGAGCGTAGCGAGGCACCGTGCCCGAAGCATGGCGAGCGCAGCGAGCCATGCGAGGGGACGCGGTACACTTTATATGGTGTCCATGTTGACTTATGTTGACATACACACAAAAAACAACAAGAAAATGTGTGTCGGTATTTTGACCTGTCGGCATTTTACATGTCGGTATTTTGTCCTTGTCGGTATTTTAAATGTCGGTATTTTGTCCATGTCGGGATTTTGACCTTGTCGGGATTTTGACCATCGGTCAATTGGTGTCTGGATTTTGAACGTCGGGATTTTGATTGGAGGTATTTCATACCGATCCCGTTAGCACAGCCATAAAGAATCAATTTTAGTTTTCTTCACCAAGAAATGATGTTCTGCTGAGAAAAAAAACTGATAAGACAACACTAAGTTTGTCCTCAAGTTCTCTCTTCTACCCCTTTCATACCAGCACCTCTGAACACGGGTTTTTGGCACATGAGCGCGCATAACCTGTGTTCATGTGCGGTGTGAACGGGAGCCGGGTCAATGCGACACGTTTCCCGTTCACTCTCTATGTAAGGGCGGCGCTTGGAGATCATGTGATCTCCAAGCGCCGCCCACGCCACGTCACTGCTGACGTCAGCAATCGGCAATATGTCGGGCTGCTAACTGTGGTGTGAAAAGCGCCTGAGGCGGGTCGCACCCTGCAATCTCCCGTGTCAGGCTCCTGAGTGCGATCCGCCTCAGGCAGTGTGATGGGGTATTACAGATTGCCATGATTAGTCATTTGTATATGTGTCACATAATCATCTGTTAAATACATAAAAATAGACAAAAAGAATTGAGTCTCAAAGCTTTTTATGGTACCAAAGCCATCCATCAAGAGAAACCTCATTCCTCTTCAGACTCCAAGACTTATTCTTTTGGATTGTGTATTTATTAATTTTAGACATCAATCATTTTACTTTCCTGCTACTGCATTGGGCTGGTTAACTAAAAACTGAGCTCCTGTGCAGGGAGGCGGGGTTATAGCATCTTGGGAACAGTCAAAGCTTTTGAGCCTGTTGGTGCCTCGGATCAAGATCCTACTCTACACCCCAATGTCTCTCCTTGTGGAGCCCAGTGTACCTCGCAGAAAGAGTTTTAACAAAGGTAAGTTCTTACCATAAAACTCGTTTTAGCAGCATTGCAAACGCTAGGCCGCCGCCCTCTGGGAGTGTATCTTGGTTTAGCAGTATAGCGAACGAAAGATTAGCAGAACTGCTACTAAATAATTCCTTGCAGTTTCTGAGTAGCTCCAGACCTACTCCTAGATTGCAATCACCTCAGTCCGTTTAGTTCCTGGTTTGACGTCACAAACACGCCCTGCGTTCGGCCAGCCACTCCCCCGTTTCTCCAGCCACTCCTGCGTTTTTACCTGGAACGCCTGCGTTTTTTTAGCACACTCCCTGAAAACGGCCAGCTTCCGCCCAGAAACACCCACTTCCTGTCAATCACACTACGATCACTCGAGCGATGAAAAAACGTTGCTTGAGCTTGTGCAAATCTCCAAAGTTTTGTGTTAAATTACTGAACGCATGCGCGCTGCGTACCATTTTTCACCTAATCGCTCCGTTGCGAAAAACGGCAACGAGCGAACAACTCGGAATGACCACCATAGTTAGTACTTGACAATTGCTATTCAAAGATAATATTTATGTGTACCAGAGCCAGTAGTTAGGATAGCATAATAGCATATAACCATACGCAATCAAGAAACCCACTGGAAACATTATTCTGTCCTCTTTCTGGTTCCCACGATCAGTCACAAGGGGGCTTATTTCCAAAATCCTCCAGACCCCATATAAAGTCCCCCCAGACCCAGCCGACTGGGTGAACTTTACTTCAGGCATGGTAGATAACGGAATGCTGTGGATTAAAGCTTATTGTTTATAATACCATCATATTTTCTCTCGCACCCCATTTTCCCAATTCTTGCCAGCTAATTCCCCAGGTGCCCATTAATCAGTATGCTTGGGTAAGGTTCTGTCTGTTTTAAAATCTGTGTGATAGCTGGCGACAAAGGATGCGAGCCGTTCTCATGGTTTTGTGAGTCAGTGTAGGGACTGGCCACAAGGGACCAATTTGATGAAGTAGGGTGGCTTCACTAATACACCTTTCACATCGCAATGTCGGGGTCCCACTCGGGAATTGGAGAGGGTCCTTCCCGGGTGGGACCCAACATTGGACCCTTGCACACTGCCACCTCGACCCGGCAATATTGATATCACATAATTTCCGCGCCGCCTCTCCCTATGCAGTGAACGGGTCCCAGGTCGAATCGACCCACCATCCCTTTCACACTGCACCTGACCCGGTATTTCACCTGGGAATAACACTGCTTGATTCCCAGTTTGAATTACCGGATCAGGCGACTCGGGAATTCGACCATGGCCCCTTTCACACCGCACAGTGACCCGTGTCGACCCGGCAATATACCGGGTCAATACTGGGTTATTTTTGTGGTGTGAAAGGAGTATAATCTCCAAGAGCCATCAATGTGGGAGGTGCAATATTTGTGGCATTGTACGGTATTGGTGTGGCCATGAAGACATGGTTCACCGCAAATCATGTCATCAAGCCGTCAGACCGGCCACTTCACTGGGGGGAGTGGACAGGATCTGGGAGACTGGTCTCTCACTGGAGAGCCTCCCAGAGAGTAGTCATGTATGCATTGCATCTGCACCCATTCCAGTGTATATTCTGCACACAGGCAGAGTTTGCATGTAACTTAGAACCATTTCCATGGTACGATTCAGATAGCATCATGTGCAACAACCAACTGACACATATTACTTCAGGAGGGTTCATTCTAAGCACTGAGGTCATGGGTTCGATTCCCACCATGGCCCTAACGGTGTGAAGTTTGTATATTCTCCCTGTGCTTGCGTAGGTTTCCTGCAACAATCCAAAATTATACTGATAGGTTAATTGGCTCAGGACAAAAAGTATCCCTAGTGTGTAAGTGTGTGCGTGTACATGTGTTTAGGTCAGACTAGACGGGCAAAGTGGTTCGTATTTGCCCCTGCATAAGGTGAACGTATTCTCTCTTTGTTGCCTTAAATCCAGCACATTTTGGCAACAGTAACATTGAGCCAGATTCAGAGATAGACGCAGTGGCTGTGCTAAAAGATGCTAATGCCGCAGGGGGCGTCTTGTGTCTATAGACACCTCATGCCGGCTTCTGTGATCAGCTGCTGCGTCCGAGTATGCAGCATCTGATCATCTGAGTAACCCTCATGTTACTCAGGATAACTGGGGAAGTAATACTGCTGAAGCCAGTGACACTGTGTGGAAGGACGCAGCCATTGGCTTCACCATGCCCAGAAAGCAGGGTCGAGATGCCCCAGTTTTCAGCAATGCTGGCCATCACTTCCCCTTCCCTGCCCTCTAATGGCCGCATGTCAATCATCTGAATTAGGTCCATTTTCCCTACATACAAATTCTAATTTTGGTTTTAACCTACTGTACACTATTACCTTCTTGGTAGAAGTCAAATATATTCTTACGATATAGTTAGCAGCAAATGAGCTACACCTTTCAGCATCTTTACCCTCACTTGTAAAGGTCTTCTCTTTCCATGCCCTGATGTCTGCGCTAGATGTAACACAGACTGTACAGATGGGTCATGGATATGATACCCTTATACGACCCTACCACCTAGCTGTGTTATATCATCTTTATATATTTGGAACTATGGTCATGTGTTACTGCATTAGACTTTAGAAAATACTTTATTAGAAAATCCACTTCAAATCCACCTCAACTAGATCCAGATTTTAGGGTATTATTATCATCTAGAGGGTTCTTTGTGAAATCACAAATCAAAAACCCACTTCCTCCAATCTCTCAGCCTTTTGATCACATCCAGGGTGCTGCTGTTTCACCAAGTCTGAGCTATGAGTTACATGATATAACCATTTGTATTGAGAAAATGAATGCGAGGAAGATTCCATTCAACACAATACAAAGGACAACTACAAATATTCAGCAATTCCATCCAGTTTATTCAGTGCTCCAGCAGTTTTTCAAACCTTTATCGACATTTTTCTTCCCTAACAATTGTTTTTACTACACTTGGGTAATATGCTGGCTTACGTCCCTGATCTTGTATTACAAAGCCTGCATGTCAACTCAGTCACACAGTAACTCTATGAAAATGGTTCACATGCTAAACAGGAATGTGTACCCTACGAGCTCACAGTGATGTCATAATGGCACACAGGCCTATGAGCTCATAGTGATGTCATAAAGGCACACAGCCCTATGTAAAGGCTAGCTAGTCAGTGGCTGGCCATTTGTGGTGATAGTTTATCCCACAGCGCTACTCTCTGAGTATTTTGTGATTTATATTTGGATTACGACTGGTAAGTCTATCTTACCGTTTTTAAAACACTACGCATAGAGTCCGTCTAACTTCGGATGTGATTCTGCGAGAAGATCAGAAGAAATTACCCATCATGTCACCCTCCAGGATATTTATCCAAAAGATGGAGAATGATCTTCAGCTGCTTAAGATCTTCTATTCCCCACTGTTAAGGGAATGTTTGCCTGAGATCATTGACAAGATGGCATCTGAGAAACTTATCCTTACCATCGATATGCTAAGTGAGGTCCTACGTTGCAAGGGGCTGTCCAGTTACGAGGGGCAGATAATCCTGGACTTTTTTTGCAATGTATTAGAAATAAGGAAGGACGCAGCTGACCTGTTTACGGAGCACACAGTGCCCATCGTCCTAAGCTCCATGGTAGAGGCCGACCAGATGGAGAGAGATGCTCCTTGGCTTGCAGCAAGTAAAGTCCTCTACCTTTTAGCCAATAAGTACACGCTGATTACCATCTGGGAGCTGCAGACCTGTATACAGGCGTCCTCGTGCCCCCCTCCGCTTTCAGCACTTACCACACTGGCAGCTGTAATATCCTATACAAGCGTGCCACTTAATTTCCTGAGTTATATGTTGCCTGGGATATATTCTTTCATGGAATCTGCAACTGATCCCAGCACACAGAGATCTCTGGCTATAATGATACACAATGCTGCGCTGGCCATGAAATCTGCTGCTGTGCTAGAGCCAGGAATAAAGGGACATTTCACCAGAGCCTGCGCCCTACTGAATACCTGGGAAACACAAAGCAGGCCTAATACTGATAATCAGGATATAATACTGGCCGCCACAGTACAAGTACAGTCTCTGCTGGATGACCCATCTACAACATCTATGTTGGGTACAGAGAAAAGAGGAACACCACTTCTTCCTTATGGAACAGGCAAATTCCATCAGCCAACTCAAACTGATGCAGCGTTCTCACAGTGCAGATCTGCCAATGACTATGTTAAATGGCTTGTGCAGACCGAGCGCTGGAAGGACAATTTTAATCATCTGATGCCTTTGTGGAAATCTAGCATCATCCACAACAAAATGACCATCACCATTATTTGTGCAGCACTACTGAGTTATCCAGATTGTATCACTGGACACTTTTATGATGTCATCATTAAGGAGATGTTACGCATGTTGGATGACATTGATAACAACATTTGCATGAAAATACTTGAAGGCATCACAAATTCCACCAGGGGATCACCAGACCAGACCATGAGGTACAGAAATGTATTTATAACAGCTATTCTGCAAAAAATCCAATTGGCAAACATGGAACTGGTTCCCATGCTGCTAAAAACATTACTGGCAGTAATACAGATGCGTCATCATAAGACATGGAAGAAGTATGACAAAGTCCTCCCCTACATCATAAGATTTATGGACTCTGGCCACCACGACATACAACTGCTATCAATGGTACTATTTGGAGAAATAGTTAACAGATATCGCGTGTTCCCATGGAGTCCCATCAAGAGGCTGATTACAGAACCAGTCCTCTCACTAATGATGATCAAACTTGGCAACCAGGACATGGACATTGTGTCTGCTGCAGTAGTCTGTCTCAACCGATGCCTTCCTCACCTGGGCTGCAGGGTCATGGTGCTGGAAGAGGGCAGTGACTGGCAGGACCCCAGATACGTACAGGCTATTTATCAAAAGTTGGCGAGGAAACATCTGCTTAAGCCAATGCTGCTATATGCAGTAGAAAATCTGGTCGAATATTCAGATATCTGGGCCACAGTCAGGTATATTAATGCTATGAGGGCATATATACCTTATGAGGAGATCACCTCGACAGACTACAGAGACTTGTGGAAGGGACTACAGAGAGCAAATCAAACATATTACCGTAAAGCTGTCAGAATGGTAATACAAGATCTTGGCCAGAAGTGGAAGTGTCTAGAAACAGCGACATGCTGAAGAGCTCACTATGTGGATTGCTGTTGGCTAGGTGAGCTACAGCAATAAGTGGGGATTAGGGCTACTGGCGACACCCCACCTAAAAAAAAAAAACGACATTGGGCAGCCACCTCATGGGTGTGTTGGAAGAGCTGCTAAGCTCTTAATTATTTTTCACATGTTGATAGTTACATCCAACTCACTGATAACTTCATCACTTGAAGATTTAAAGCCGGACAACACTGGGTGCTTCAGCTAGTGGTTAATATAGGTAAAACTAAGACCGGCGCCCTGCCATACTTTCAAAAAGGGTCAATGAGCACATGCCGAAAGAAAGGGGTGTGGTCTCACAAGGAAGGGGGCGTGGCCACACAATAGTACCCCCATTTTAAATTACACCACATAGTAGCACAATCTTTTACATTGCACTGCATGTAATGCCCTTGATTCATATTACACCACATAGTAGTGTCCCTTATTCATGTTACAACACACAGTAGTAGCCCTAATGCCCACAGTAATAGTGCTACTTACACAGATAATGCTTAGAGTAGTAGTGCTGCGTTTACACATAATGTCCACATTAATAGTGCTGCTTACACACATAATGCCCACAGTAGTAGTGCCATTATACACATATTATACACACAATGCCCACAGTAGTAGCGCTGCTTGTACACATAATGCCACAGTAGTAGCGTGCCTTATACACATAATGCCAACAGTATTAGTGCCCCTTAAACACATAATGCCCACAGTAGTAGCACTGCTTATACACATAATGCCCACAGTAGCGCCTATTATGCACATAATGCCCACAGTAGTAGCTCCCCTTATGCACATAATACTCACAGCAGCAGTGCCCTTTATACATAATACCCACAGTAATAGCGACCCTTATACACACAATGCCCCCACTAGATTAGTAGTGCCCCTCATACACATAATACCCATGTTTGTAGCACCCCTTATACACATAATGCCCACAGTAGTAGTGCCCCTTATACACATAATGCCCATGGTAGTAGCACTGCTTATGCACATAATGCCACAGTAGTAGCGCCCCTTATGAACATAATGATCACAGCAACAGCGCCCCATATACATAATACCCACAGTAATAGCGCCCCTTATACACACAATGCCGCCACTAGTAGGGCCTCTTATACACATAATGCCCACAGTAGTAGTGCCCCTTATGCACATAATACCCACAGTAGTAGCGCCACTTATACACATGATACCCACAGTAGTAGCGAGTCTTATACACATAATGCCCACGGTAGAAGCGCAGCTTATACACATAATGCCCACAATAGTAGCGTCGCTTAAATGCATAATGCCCTCGGTAGTAGCACTGCTTATACATATAATGCCCACACTAGTAGCACCCCTTATTCACATAATGCCAACAGTAGTAGTGCACCTTATACACATAATGCCCATGGTAGTAGCACTGCTTATATGCATAATGCCAATGGCAGTAGTGCTGGTTATATACATAATGCCCACAGTAGTAACGCGGCTTATAAGCATAATGCCCACGGTAGTAGCGCTGCTTATACACATAATGCCCACAGTAGTAGCGCCTCTTATAAAAATAATGTCCACTGTAGTAGTGCCCCTTACATGCATAATTCCCACGGTAGTATCACCCCTTATATGCATAATGGCCTGGTAGTAGTGCCGCTTATATGCATAATGCCCACAGTAGTAGCGCCACTTATATATATAATGCCCACAGTAGTAGCACTGCTTATACACATAATAAACACCCACACTTTCTATCTTTCCCTCCACTCCACTGACCAGATCTGTAGCAGCTCATCCTCACCCTCTGACACACAGCAGCCCTGGTCCTGTGTAGCTCCGCAACCTCAGTCCTGTGAAACTCTGCTCCTTCAGTCCCTGATCACTGATGGCAGGGGTTCTCAAACTCGGTCATCAGGGGCGCACACAGTGCATGTTTTGCAGGTAACCCAGCAAGTGCACACACAGGTGTATTAATTACTCACAGACACATTTTAAAAGGTCCACAGGTGGAGCTAATTATTTCACTTGTGATTCTGTGAGGAGACCTGCAAAACATGCACTGTGTGCGCCCCTGAGGACCGAGTTTGAGAACCCCTGACTGATGGGGATGGACGCTAAATTCAGGCTACCGGCACCACTGCCTGTCATACAGTGTGACAGGTGCAGCCGGCAGCAAAAGGGAGGGGACATTAGCAGGGTTGCAGAGCAGGGAGAGCGCTTCTCCCACTTGGCGCCTCCCTGCTTTGCATCCCTTTGCTGAGCGCTGGACCTGGTTAAAACCAACAGCGGGCATATTTCTTTACCATTTTCAATCCAAAAATTTTGCCTAGTGCTATCACGGCAGCTTTTAATCAAGGGTTGCCAGACACTTCAGGGCTGATAACATGCAGCCGTAGATCACACGGGCTAAGGGTCCCATCCCAGAGCTGGCTCACCAGACAGAGGCAGCGGGACCTGCAATCATCATTGTCAGCCCAAGGTAATATCCTAGAGGGGTATAAGACAGCTAAGGGTCGGCAGGACTCAGGCGCGGTGATGCAGCAGCGGCCGCGATAAAAGTAATATCTCTAATCAATAAATCGAGGCCGCAGCTTCAGGGCCTACTCCAGAGCTGAGATTAGGAGAGCAACGATCTCCGCACTACTAATCCCAGGCGCCGGGATCCCTGTGGCAGTTTAACACTTAATGGCATACTTCCCAACTGTCCTGCTGGCGGCAGAACAGTCATGTTTTTCTGGGACTGTCCCACCGCCCTTCCCAGTGTCTCACGGGAGGGGAAAAGGTTGTGGGATGCAACGTCACTGCAGCTTGCAGCAGGTGAATAGATACCGTGTGATGTGCATGGCATCTATTCACAGTGAAGGGAGAGCTCTAGAGACAGCCCAGTATGTTGAAGAGTGCTGGGGACGCCTCCAATGTGAGGCAAATGGGGGTTTGCCACTAGGCTCCACCCCTTCCGATGAGGCCCCACCTCCTTTTCGAAACGCACATGCCTCCGGTACTTGGAAGATCCCGATTTCCAGTTTAACAATGTTGGGAGGGATGCAATGAGACCGTACCCAATGAAGGGCAAGCACACAGATTTAGAGTTGCTGAAGGGGACAAGGAAACAAGGAGCAGGGAAAGCAAGGATAGTGTGGTAGATGAACCAGAGGATGAAGGGCCCTGCACCTGAGACCTTACATACTAAAGATATGTTTTTTTGCTGCTTTAGCATTCAGCGTCACACTAATGCTTTCTATCTTTTGAAAAGTTAATGCTTTGTATAAAGTGGTTAGCACGGGATGCAGTCAGTTTACCTCCAATCAAAATCCCGACGTTCAAAATCCCGACACCAATTGACCGATGGTCAAAATCCAGACAAGGTCAAAATCCCGACATGGACAAAATACCGACATTTAAAATACCGACAAGGTCAAAATAACGACATGTGAAATGCCGACAGGTCAAAATACCGACATGGGTTTTTCATGATTTTTTTCATTGAAACCGACTTGTTCATACTTTACTATCCCAGTGGACCTGGAGGGGGAATATAATAGTGTGCCGAGCGTAGCGAGGCACCGTGCCCGAAGCATGGCGAGCGCAGCGAGCCATGCGAGGGGACGCGGTACACTTTATATGGTGTCCATGTTGACTTATGTTGACATACACACAAAAAACAACAAGAAAATGTGTGTCGGTATTTTGACCTGTCGGCATTTTACATGTCGGTATTTTGTCCTTGTCGGTATTTTAAATGTCGGTATTTTGTCCATGTCGGGATTTTGACCTTGTCGGGATTTTGACCATCGGTCAATTGGTGTCTGGATTTTGAACGTCGGGATTTTGATTGGAGGTATTTCATACCGATCCCGTTAGCACAGCCATAAAGAATCAATTTTAGTTTTCTTCACCAAGAAATGATGTTCTGCTGAGAAAAAAAACTGATAAGACAACACTAAGTTTGTCCTCAAGTTCTCTCTTCTACCCCTTTCATACCAGCACCTCTGAACACGGGTTTTTGGCACATGAGCGCGCATAACCTGTGTTCATGTGCGGTGTGAACGGGAGCCGGGTCAATGCGACACGTTTCCCGTTCACTCTCTATGTAAGGGCGGCGCTTGGAGATCATGTGATCTCCAAGCGCCGCCCACGCCACGTCACTGCTGACGTCAGCAATCGGCAATATGTCGGGCTGCTAACTGTGGTGTGAAAAGCGCCTGAGGCGGGTCGCACCCTGCAATCTCCCGTGTCAGGCTCCTGAGTGCGATCCGCCTCAGGCAGTGTGATGGGGTATTACAGATTGCCATGATTAGTCATTTGTATATGTGTCACATAATCATCTGTTAAATACATAAAAATAGACAAAAAGAATTGAGTCTCAAAGCTTTTTATGGTACCAAAGCCATCCATCAAGAGAAACCTCATTCCTCTTCAGACTCCAAGACTTATTCTTTTGGATTGTGTATTTATTAATTTTAGACATCAATCATTTTACTTTCCTGCTACTGCATTGGGCTGGTTAACTAAAAACTGAGCTCCTGTGCAGGGAGGCGGGGTTATAGCATCTTGGGAACAGTCAAAGCTTTTGAGCCTGTTGGTGCCTCGGATCAAGATCCTACTCTACACCCCAATGTCTCTCCTTGTGGAGCCCAGTGTACCTCGCAGAAAGAGTTTTAACAAAGGTAAGTTCTTACCATAAAACTCGTTTTAGCAGCATTGCAAACGCTAGGCCGCCGCCCTCTGGGAGTGTATCTTGGTTTAGCAGTATAGCGAACGAAAGATTAGCAGAACTGCTACTAAATAATTCCTTGCAGTTTCTGAGTAGCTCCAGACCTACTCCTAGATTGCAATCACCTCAGTCCGTTTAGTTCCTGGTTTGACGTCACAAACACGCCCTGCGTTCGGCCAGCCACTCCCCCGTTTCTCCAGCCACTCCTGCGTTTTTACCTGGAACGCCTGCGTTTTTTTAGCACACTCCCTGAAAACGGCCAGCTTCCGCCCAGAAACACCCACTTCCTGTCAATCACACTACGATCACTCGAGCGATGAAAAAACGTTGCTTGAGCTTGTGCAAATCTCCAAAGTTTTGTGTTAAATTACTGAACGCATGCGCGCTGCGTACCATTTTTCACCTAATCGCTCCGTTGCGAAAAACGGCAACGAGCGAACAACTCGGAATGACCACCATAGTTAGTACTTGACAATTGCTATTCAAAGATAATATTTATGTGTACCAGAGCCAGTAGTTAGGATAGCATAATAGCATATAACCATACGCAATCAAGAAACCCACTGGAAACATTATTCTGTCCTCTTTCTGGTTCCCACGATCAGTCACAAGGGGGCTTATTTCCAAAATCCTCCAGACCCCATATAAAGTCCCCCCAGACCCAGCCGACTGGGTGAACTTTACTTCAGGCATGGTAGATAACGGAATGCTGTGGATTAAAGCTTATTGTTTATAATACCATCATATTTTCTCTCGCACCCCATTTTCCCAATTCTTGCCAGCTAATTCCCCAGGTGCCCATTAATCAGTATGCTTGGGTAAGGTTCTGTCTGTTTTAAAATCTGTGTGATAGCTGGCGACAAAGGATGCGAGCCGTTCTCATGGTTTTGTGAGTCAGTGTAGGGACTGGCCACAAGGGACCAATTTGATGAAGTAGGGTGGCTTCACTAATACACCTTTCACATCGCAATGTCGGGGTCCCACTCGGGAATTGGAGAGGGTCCTTCCCGGGTGGGACCCAACATTGGACCCTTGCACACTGCCACCTCGACCCGGCAATATTGATATCACATAATTTCCGCGCCGCCTCTCCCTATGCAGTGAACGGGTCCCAGGTCGAATCGACCCACCATCCCTTTCACACTGCACCTGACCCGGTATTTCACCTGGGAATAACACTGCTTGATTCCCAGTTTGAATTACCGGATCAGGCGACTCGGGAATTCGACCATGGCCCCTTTCACACCGCACAGTGACCCGTGTCGACCCGGCAATATACCGGGTCAATACTGGGTTATTTTTGTGGTGTGAAAGGAGTATAATCTCCAAGAGCCATCAATGTGGGAGGTGCAATATTTGTGGCATTGTACGGTATTGGTGTGGCCATGAAGACATGGTTCACCGCAAATCATGTCATCAAGCCGTCAGACCGGCCACTTCACTGGGGGGAGTGGACAGGATCTGGGAGACTGGTCTCTCACTGGAGAGCCTCCCAGAGAGTAGTCATGTATGCATTGCATCTGCACCCATTCCAGTGTATATTCTGCACACAGGCAGAGTTTGCATGTAACTTAGAACCATTTCCATGGTACGATTCAGATAGCATCATGTGCAACAACCAACTGACACATATTACTTCAGGAGGGTTCATTCTAAGCACTGAGGTCATGGGTTCGATTCCCACCATGGCCCTAACGGTGTGAAGTTTGTATATTCTCCCTGTGCTTGCGTAGGTTTCCTGCAACAATCCAAAATTATACTGATAGGTTAATTGGCTCAGGACAAAAAGTATCCCTAGTGTGTAAGTGTGTGCGTGTACATGTGTTTAGGTCAGACTAGACGGGCAAAGTGGTTCGTATTTGCCCCTGCATAAGGTGAACGTATTCTCTCTTTGTTGCCTTAAATCCAGCACATTTTGGCAACAGTAACATTGAGCCAGATTCAGAGATAGACGCAGTGGCTGTGCTAAAAGATGCTAATGCCGCAGGGGGCGTCTTGTGTCTATAGACACCTCATGCCGGCTTCTGTGATCAGCTGCTGCGTCCGAGTATGCAGCATCTGATCATCTGAGTAACCCTCATGTTACTCAGGATAACTGGGGAAGTAATACTGCTGAAGCCAGTGACACTGTGTGGAAGGACGCAGCCATTGGCTTCACCATGCCCAGAAAGCAGGGTCGAGATGCCCCAGTTTTCAGCAATGCTGGCCATCACTTCCCCTTCCCTGCCCTCTAATGGCCGCATGTCAATCATCTGAATTAGGTCCATTTTCCCTACATACAAATTCTAATTTTGGTTTTAACCTACTGTACACTATTACCTTCTTGGTAGAAGTCAAATATATTCTTACGATATAGTTAGCAGCAAATGAGCTACACCTTTCAGCATCTTTACCCTCACTTGTAAAGGTCTTCTCTTTCCATGCCCTGATGTCTGCGCTAGATGTAACACAGACTGTACAGATGGGTCATGGATATGATACCCTTATACGACCCTACCACCTAGCTGTGTTATATCATCTTTATATATTTGGAACTATGGTCATGTGTTACTGCATTAGACTTTAGAAAATACTTTATTAGAAAATCCACTTCAAATCCACCTCAACTAGATCCAGATTTTAGGGTATTATTATCATCTAGAGGGTTCTTTGTGAAATCACAAATCAAAAACCCACTTCCTCCAATCTCTCAGCCTTTTGATCACATCCAGGGTGCTGCTGTTTCACCAAGTCTGAGCTATGAGTTACATGATATAACCATTTGTATTGAGAAAATGAATGCGAGGAAGATTCCATTCAACACAATACAAAGGACAACTACAAATATTCAGCAATTCCATCCAGTTTATTCAGTGCTCCAGCAGTTTTTCAAACCTTTATCGACATTTTTCTTCCCTAACAATTGTTTTTACTACACTTGGGTAATATGCTGGCTTACGTCCCTGATCTTGTATTACAAAGCCTGCATGTCAACTCAGTCACACAGTAACTCTATGAAAATGGTTCACATGCTAAACAGGAATGTGTACCCTACGAGCTCACAGTGATGTCATAATGGCACACAGGCCTATGAGCTCATAGTGATGTCATAAAGGCACACAGCCCTATGTAAAGGCTAGCTAGTCAGTGGCTGGCCATTTGTGGTGATAGTTTATCCCACAGCGCTACTCTCTGAGTATTTTGTGATTTATATTTGGATTACGACTGGTAAGTCTATCTTACCGTTTTTAAAACACTACGCATAGAGTCCGTCTAACTTCGGATGTGATTCTGCGAGAAGATCAGAAGAAATTACCCATCATGTCACCCTCCAGGATATTTATCCAAAAGATGGAGAATGATCTTCAGCTGCTTAAGATCTTCTATTCCCCACTGTTAAGGGAATGTTTGCCTGAGATCATTGACAAGATGGCATCTGAGAAACTTATCCTTACCATCGATATGCTAAGTGAGGTCCTACGTTGCCAGGGGCTGTCCAGTTACGAGGGGCAGATAATCCTGGACTTTTTTTGCAACGTATTAGAAATAAGGAAGGACGCAGCTGACCTGTTTACGGAGCACACAGTGCCCATCGTCCTAAGCTCCATGGTAGAGGCCGACCAGATGGAGAGAGATGCTCCTTGGCTTGCAGCAAGTAAAGTCCTCTACCTTTTAGCCAATAAGTACACGCTGATTACCATCTGGGAGCTGCAGACCTGTATACAGGCGTCCTCGTGCCCCCCTCTGCTTTCAGCACTTACCACACTGGCAGCTGTAATATCCTATACAAGCGTGCCACTTAATTTCCTGAGTTATATGTTGCCTGGGATATATTCTTTCATGGAATCTGCAACTGATCCCAGCACACAGAGATCTCTGGCTATAATGATACACAATGCTGCGCTGGCCATGAAATCTGCTGCTGTGCTAGAGCCAGGAATAAAGGGACATTTCACCAGAGCCTGCGCCCTACTGAATACCTGGGAAACACAAAGCAGGCCTAATACTGATAATCAGGATATAATACTGGCCGCCACAGTACAAGTACAGTCTCTGCTGGATGATTCATCTACAACATCTATGTTGGGTACAGAGAAAAGAGGAACACCACTTCTTCCTTATGGAACAGGCAAATTCCATCAGCCAACTCAAACTGATGCAGCGTTCTCACAGTGCAGATCTGCCAATGACTATGTTAAATGGCTTGTGCAGACCGAGCGCTGGAAGGACAATTTTAATCATCTGATGCCTTTGTGGAAATCTAGCATCATCCACAACAAAATGACCATCACCATTATTTGTGCAGCACTACTGAGTTATCCAGATTGTATCACTGGACACTTTTATGATGTCATCATTAAGGAGATGTTACGCATGTTGGATGACATTGATAACAACATTTGCATGAAAATACTTGAAGGCATCACAAATTCCACCAGGGGATCACCAGACCAGGCCATGAGGTACAGAAATGTATTTATAACAGCTATTCTGCAAAAAATCCAATTGGCAAACATGGAACTGGTTCCCATGCTGCTAAAAACATTACTGGCAGTAATACAGATGCGTCATCATAAGACATGGAAGAAGTATGACAAAGTCCTCCCCTACATCATAAGATTTATGGACTCTGGCCACCACGACATACAACTGCTATCAATGGTACTATTTGGAGAAATAGTTAACAGATATCGCGTGTTCCCATGGAGTCCCATCAAGAGGCTGATTACAGAACCGGTCCTCTCACTAATGATGATCAAACTTGGCAACCAGGACATGGACATTGTGTCTGCTGCAGTAGTCTGTCTCAACCGATGCCTTCCTCACCTGGGCTGCAGGGTCATGGTGCTGGAAGAGGGCAGTGACTGGCAGGACCCCAGATACGTACAGGCTATTTATCAAAAGTTGGCGAGGAAACATCTGCTTAAGCCAATGCTGCTATATGCAGTAGAAAATCTGGTCGAATATTCAGATATCTGGGCCACAGTCAGGTATATTAATGCTATGAGGGCATATATACCTTATGAGGAGATCACCTCGACAGACTACAGAGACTTGTGGAAGGGACTACAGAGAGCAAATCAAACATATTACCGTAAAGCTGTCAGAATGGTAATACAAGATCTTGGCCAGAAGTGGAAGTGTCTAGAAACAGCGACATGCTGAAGAGCTCACTATGTGGATTGCTGTTGGCTAGGTGAGCTACAGCAATAAGTGGGGATTAGGGCTACTGGCGACACCCCACCTAAAAAATAAAAACGACATTGGGCAGCCACCTCATGGGTGTGTTGGAAGAGCTGCTAAGCTCTTAATTATTTTTCACATGTTGATAGTTACATCCAACTCACTGATAACTTCATCACTTGAAGATTTAAAGCCGGACAACACTGGGTGCTTCAGCTAGTGGTTAATATAGGTAAAACTAAGACCGGCGCCCTGCCATACTTTCAAAAAGGGTCAATGAGCACATGCCGAAAGAAAGAGGTGTGGTCTCACAAGGAAGGGGGCGTGGCCACACAATAGTACCCCCATTTTAAATTACACCACATAGTAGCACAATCTTTTACATTGCACTGCATGTAATGCCCTTGATTCATATTACACCACATAGTAGTGTCCCTTATTCATGTTACAACACACAGTAGTAGCCCTAATGCCCACAGTAATAGTGCTACTTACACAGATAATGCTTAGAGTAGTAGTGCTGCGTTTACACATAATGTCCACATTAATAGTGCTGCTTACACACATAATGCCCACAGTAGTAGTACCATTATACACATATTATACACACAATGCCCACAGTAGTAGCGCTGCTTGTACACATAATGCCACAGTAGTAGCGTGCCTTATACACATAATGCCAACAGTATTAGTGCCCCTTAAACACATAATGCCCACAGTAGTAGCACTGCTTATACACATAATGCCCACAGTAGCGCCTATTATGCACATAATGCCCACAGTAGTAGCTCCCCTTATGCACATAATACTCACAGCAGCAGTGCCCTTTATACATAATACCCACAGTAATAGCGACCCTTATACACACAATGCCCCCACTAGATTAGTAGTGCCCCTCATACACATAATACCCATGTTTGTAGCACCCCTTATACACATAATGCCCACAGTAGTAGTGCCCCTTATACACATAATGCCCATGGTAGTAGCACTGCTTATGCACATAATGCCACAGTAGTAGCGCCCCTTATAAACATAATGATCACAGCAACAGCGCCCCATATACATAATACCCACAGTAATAGCGCCCCTTATACACACAATGCCGCCACTAGTAGGGCCTATTATACACATAATGCCCACAGTAGTAGTGCCCCTTATGCACATAATACCCACAGTAGTAGCGCCACTTATACACATGATACCCACAGTAGTAGCGAGTCTTATACACATAATGCCCACGGTAGTAGCGCAGCTTATACACATAATGCCCACAATAGTAGCGTCGCTTAAATGCATAATGCCCTCTGTAGTAGCACTGCTTATACATATAATGCCCACACTAGTAGCACCCCTTATTCACATAATGCCAACAGTAGTAGTGCACCTTATACACATAATGCCCATGGTAGTAGCACTGCTTATATGCATAATGCCAATGGCAGTAGTGCTGGTTATATACATAATGCCCACAGTAGTAACGCGGCTTATAAGCATAATGCCCACGGTAGTAGCGCTGCTTATACACATAATGCCCACAGTAGTAGCGCCTCTTATAAAAATAATGTCCACTGTAGTAGCGCCCCTTACATGCATAATTCCCACGGTAGTATCACCCCTTATATGCATAATGGCCTGGTAGTAGTGCCGCTTGTATGCATAATGCCCACAGTAGTAGCGCCACTTATATATATAATGCCCACAGTAGTAGCACTGCTTATACACATAATAAACACCCACACTTTCTATCTTTCCCTCCACTCCACTGACCAGATCTGTAGCAGCTCATCCTCACCCTCTGACACACAGCAGCCCTGGTCCTGTGTAGCTCCGCAACCTCAGTCCTGTGAAACTCTGCTCCTTCAGTCCCTGATCACTGATGGCAGGGGTTCTCAAACTCGGTCATCAGGGGCGCACACAGTGCATGTTTTGCAGGTAACCCAGCAAGTGCACACACAGGTGTATTAATTACTCACAGACACATTTTAAAAGGTCCACAGGTGGAGCTAATTATTTCACTTGTGATTCTGTGAGGAGACCTGCAAAACATGCACTGTGTGCGCCCCTGAGGACCGAGTTTGAGAACCCCTGACTGATGGGGATGGACGCTAAATTCAGGCTACCGGCACCACTGCCTGTCATACAGTGTGACAGGTGCAGCCGGCAGCAAAAGGGAGGGGACATTAGCAGGGTTGCAGAGCAGGGAGAGCGCTTCTCCCACTTGGCGCCTCCCTGCTTTGCATCCCTTTGCTGAGCGCTGGACCTGGTTAAAACCAACAGCGGGCATATTTCTTTACCATTTTCAATCCAAAAATTTTGCCTAGTGCTATCACGGCAGCTTTTAATCAAGGGTTGCCAGACACTTCAGGGCTGATAACATGCAGCCGTAGATCACACGGGCTAAGGGTCCCATCCCAGAGCTGGCTCACCAGACAGAGGCAGCGGGACCTGCAATCATCATTGTTAGCCCAAGGTAATATCCTAGAGGGGTATAAGACAGCTAAGGGTCGGCAGGACTCAGGCGCGGTGATGCAGCAGCGGCCGCGATAAAAGTAATATCTCTAATCAATAAATCGAGGCCGCAGCTTCAGGGCCTACTCCAGAGCTGAGATTAGGAGAGCAACGATCTCCGCACTACTAATCCCAGGCGCCGGGATCCCTGTGGCAGTTTAACACTTAATGGCATACTTCCCAACTGTCCTGCTGGCGGCAGAACAGTCATGTTTTTCTGGGACTGTCCCCCCGCCCTTCCCAGTGTCTCACGGGAGGGGAAAAGGTTGTGGGATGCAACGTCACTGCAGCTTGCAGCAGGTGAATAGATACCGTGTGATGTGCATGGCATCTATTCACAGTGAAGGGAGAGCTCTAGAGACAGCCCAGTATGTTGAAGAGTGCTGGGGACGCCTCCAATGTGAGGCAAATGGGGGTTTGCCACTAGGCTCCACCCCTTCCGATGAGGCCCCACCTCCTTTTCGAAACGCACATGCCTCCGGTACTTGGAAGATCCCGATTTCCAGTTTAACAATGTTGGGAGGGATGCAATGAGACCGTACCCAATGAAGGGCAAGCACACAGATTTAGAGTTGCTGAAGGGGACAAGGAAACAAGGAGCAGGGAAAGCAAGGATAGTGTGGTAGATGAACCAGAGGATGAAGGGCCCTGCACCTGAGACCTTACATACTAAAGATATGTTTTTTTGCTGCTTTAGCATTCAGCGTCACACTAATGCTTTCTATCTTTTGAAAAGTTAATGCTTTGTATAAAGTGGTTAGCACAGCCATAAAGAATCAATTTTAGTTTTCTTCACCAAGAAATGATGTTCTGCTGAGAAAAAAAACTGATAAGACAACACTAAGTTTGTCCTCAAGTTCTCTCTTCTACCCCTTTCATACCAGCATCTCTGAACACGGGTTTTTGGCACATGAGCGCGCATAACCTGTGTTCATGTGCGGTGTGAACGGGAGCCGGGTCAATGCGACACGTTTCCCGTTCACTCTCTATGTAAGGGCGGCGCTTGGAGATCATGTGATCTCCAAGCGCCGCCCACGCCACGTCACTGCTGACGTCAGCAATCGGCAATATGTCGGGCTGCTAACTGTGGTGTGAAAAGCGCCTGAGGCGGGTCGCACCCTGCAATCTCCCGTGTCAGGCTCCTGGGTGCGATCCGCCTCAGGCAGTGTGATGGGGTATTACAGATTGCCATGATTAGTCATTTGTATATGTGTCACATAATCATCTGTTAAATACATAAAAATAGACAAAAAGAATTGAGTCTCAAAGCTTTTTATGGTACCAAAGCCATCCATCAAGAGAAACCTCATTCCTCTTCAGACTCCAAGACTTATTCTTTTGGATTGTGTATTTATTAATTTTAGACATCAATCATTTTACTTTCCTGCTACTGCATTGGGCTGGTTAACTAAAAACTGAGCTCCTGTGCAGGGAGGCGGGGTTATAGCATCTTGGGAACAGTCAAAGCTTTTGAGCCTGTTGGTGCCTCGGATCAAGATCTTACTCTACACCCCAATGTCTCTCCTTGTGGAGCCCAGTGTACCACGCAGAAAGAGTTTTAACAAAGGTAAGTTCTTACCATAAAACTCGTTTTAGCAGCATTGCAAACGCTAGGCCGCCGCCCTCTGGGAGTGTATCTTGGTTTAGCAGTATAGCGAACGAAAGATTAGCAGAACTGCTACTAAATAATTCCTTGCAGTTTCTGAGTAGCTCCAGACCTACTCCTAGATTGCAATCACCTCAGTCCGTTTAGTTCCTGGTTTGACGTCACAAACACGCCCTGCGTTCGGCCAGCCACTCCCCCGTTTCTCCAGCCACTCCTGCGTTTTTACCTGGAACGCCTGCGTTTTTTTAGCACACTCCCTGAAAACGGCCAGCTTCCGCCCAGAAACACCCACTTCCTGTCAATCACACTACGATCACTCGAGCGATGAAAAAACGTTGCTTGAGCTTGTGCAAATCTCCAAAGTTTTGTGTTAAATTACTGAACGCATGCGCGCTGCGTACCATTTTTCACCTAATCGCTCCGTTGCGAAAAACGGCAACGAGCGAACAACTCGGAATGACCACCATAGTTAGTACTTGACAATTGCTATTCAAAGATAATATTTATGTGTACCAGAGCCAGTAGTTAGGATAGCATAATAGCATATAACCATACGCAATCAAGAAACCCACTGGAAACATTATTCTGTCCTCTTTCTGGTTCCCACGATCAGTCACAAGGGGGCTTATTTCCAAAATCCTCCAGACCCCATATAAAGTCCCCCCAGACCCAGCCGACTGGGTGAACTTTACTTCAGGCATGGTAGATAACGGAATGCTGTGGATTAAAGCTTATTGTTTATAATACCATCATATTTTCTCTCGCACCCCATTTTCCCAATTCTTGCCAGCTAATTCCCCAGGTGCCCATTAATCAGTATGCTTGGGTAAGGTTCTGTCTGTTTTAAAATCTGTGTGATAGCTGGCGACAAAGGATGCGAGCCGTTCTCATGTTTTTGTGAGTCAGTGTAGGGACTGGCCACAAGGGACCAATTTGATGAAGTAGGGTGGCTTCACTAATACACCTTTCACATCGCAATGTCGGGGTCCCACTCGGGAATTGGAGAGGGTCCTTCCCGGGTGGGACCCAACATTGGACCCTTGCACACTGCCACCTCGACCCGGCAATATTGATATCATGGGCGGTGCCGGCGCTGGGAAATCACATAATTTCCGCGCCGCCTCTCCCTATGCAGTGAACGGGTCCCAGGTCGAATCGACCCACCATCCCTTTCACACTGCACCTGACCCGGTATTTCACCTGGGAATAACACTGCTTGATTCCCAGTTTGAATTACCGGATCAGGCGACTCGGGAATTCGACCATGGCCCCTTTCACACCGCACAGCGACCCGTGTCGACCCGGCAATATACCGGGTCAATACTGGGTTATTTTTGTGGTGTGAAAGGAGTATAATCTCCAAGAGCCATCAATGTGGGAGGTGCAATATTTGTGGCATTGTACGGTATTGGTGTGGCCATGAAGACATGGTTCACCGCAAATCATGTCATCAAGCCCTCAGACCGTCCACTTCACTGGGGGGAGTCGACAGGATCTGGGAGACTGGTCTCTCACTGGAGAGCCTCCCAGAGAGTAGTCATGTATGCATTGCATCTGCACCCATTCCAGTGTATATTCTGCACACAGGCAAAGTTTGCATGTAACTTAGAACCATTTCCATGGTACGATTCAGATAGCATCATGTGCAACAACCAACTGACACATATTACTTCAGGAGGGTTCATTCTAAGCACTGAGGTCATGGGTTCGATTCCCACCATGGCCCTAACGGTATGAAGTTTGTATATTCTCCCTGTGCTTGCGTAGGTTTCCTGCAACAATCCAAAATTATACTGATAGGTTAATTGGCTCAGGACAAAAAGTATCCCTAGTGTGTAAGTGTGTGCGTGTACATGTGTTTAGGTCAGACTAGACGGGCAAAGTGGTTCGTATTTGCCCCTGCATAAGGTGAACGTATTCTCTCTTTGTTGCCTTAAATCCAGCACATTTTGGCAACAGTAACATTGAGCCAGATTCAGAGATAGACGCAGTGGCTGTGCTAAAAGATGCTAATGCCGCAGGGGGCGTCTTGTGTCTATAGACACCTCATGCCGGCTTCTGTGATCAGCTGCTGCGTCCGAGTATGCAGCATCTGATCATCTGAGTAACCCTCATGTTACTCAGGATAACTGGGGAAGTAATACTGCTGAAGCCAGTGACACTGTGTGGAAGGACGCAGCCATTGGCTTCACCATGCCCAGAAAGCAGGGTCGAGATGCCCCAGTTTTCAGCAATGCTGGCCATCACTGCCCCTTCCCTGCCCTCTAATGGCCGCATGTCAATCATCTGAATTAGGTCCATTTTCCCTACATACAAATTCTAATTTTGGTTTTAACCTACTGTACACTATTACCTTCTTGGTAGAAGTCAAATATATTCTTACGATATAGTTAGCAGCAAATGAGCTACACCTTTCAGCATCTTTACCCTCACTTGTAAAGGTCTTCTCTTTCCATGCCCTGATGTCTGCGCTAGATGTAACACAGACTGTACAGATGGGTCATGGATATTGTCAAAGTCAGAAAAATATCACGATGCACACTGCCATATTTGCACCTCATGCGAACTCCCGCTGCGCGTGCAAGAGCTCTCTCGTGCGTGCGCATACTCGCAGTCGCGTGCACCCGCAGGCGCACGATATGCGGATTTACGGTAGAGTTTGTAGGCGTCTAGCGGGCGACTCAATCGATATATATTTTCACCATATAATGTATTTTGTAGATCATGGTCCCCTTGATAGATTCTGAAAGTTTAGTTAATATAGCATGTTCATGGACAAAGAGGTCCCTCTTTGTTTGATACGAAGGGTCAGACATGGGTCATACAGTGGTGTTTAGTATCCATCGGAAGAGTATTTAATTAGCAATATTCCGGTGTTGGTTTGAAGCTGATTAATCGCTCGTGCGAATAGTTATGGACATAAGAAGTTTATGTACTTTTACTATTATTTGCACTTACTTATCCATGCGGTGGGAAACCTAGTTTCCCACCCACCTGAGCAGTTGGAAATGGTCTCAGTCCACCTGTATGAATCAATCTATGACCTCTTGTTATAATGCGAAGACGAATTCCTGTGTCCAATGAACAATGAGATTGTAGGGACCATTGAATTGTATTGTGTGTGGGGCATAAATAGACAAGCCGATCATATCCAGCTCACTCTCTTCAACGGTTCTCATCACTGATAATCGGGAGCTGGATATTCAGAAAGGCGCATGCGATCGTTCCCCTTGTGCGTAAGTTTTCTCCGCAATCATATTGTCTTTATTGTTATTGTGAGCCATATCTCTCTCTCTCTCTCTCTCTTCCTCTTTCTCTCTCATTTTCCCTTAAACGTAATTGTATTGTATTGTATTTCCTGTGTAGTTATCTGGTTAGTTAGTCTATGTTATATTGTAGTGTATGACTTGTATTGTATTATTCTTTTCCAAGTATAACATTCATATAAGGCGTTAGACCCTAAGCCCGGTATTTGTGTATTTCTTATAGTGTTAAGTATTCTCAGAGCGTCGAGTACGCTCGAACAGCTTTTAAGTTAATAAGGTTACACTGTGTTGCATCTACACTCTATCACTACATAAAGGTTTCACTGCATATTACATTGTTTATGGTTTAGATATAAAGGTTTAACATTGTGAGCGTTAGCGCCGCTGGTGATCTCCTCGTGGTCCCGAGCGTCCGCTACGCTATAGTGAAACATTACGTTAGTCGGCAGCCAGTAGCCTGCCTGCCTGTGATCTCTTGGCCGTGAGCGAACGTGACGCTTGAGCGTCTCGACTACGGCTAAGCGATTGTTACGCAACGTGCGTACCCTTACGGTACTCCATACGTCAATAGCGTACAGTGTTCTTAGACCTCTTAAAGGGTTTTAAATAAGATAAATATTTAGCTTTATCAATTGGCGGCTCGTCCGTCCTTCACATATCTTTGCTAGGTAATTTCAGCAGACATTATCCATCAGCAAAGGGCGGGAGATCATATTCCTCGTAGTGCTGTCTGGATAAGCGTCTGTTTCGCTTAGTAAAGGGTGCTGAAGGAATCCGGAACCGGAGGTAAGAACAACACGCTAGTGTCTTTTAAAACTGTTTATTTCTGTCTTGCGTACGCACACACGCATATCTGCATTTCTTTTTATTTGTGTATTTTCATATATCACTCTCCTGTTTGCCATTTTATAATTGATAAACGTGCTAAGAGAGATTTGTTGCTATTTCATAGTTAAAGTGTAAAAGTAATACATTAAGGGATAAATTGCAAAGCTCGCACACAGCTCTACCTAAAGATACAAGGAGAGATTGGTGTGGTGCTCAGTAGATGATCGAGGATCATCTACATTGATAAACGTGTTAATTGTGTTACGGTGAATTTCTGCTTTGCGTGCACGTGTCTCTAACAAAAGACTGAGACTCGCGTACGCAACGCAAAGGCCGACGCACGCAGCGTATATTACGCAACGGAGCGTCCGGGTACGCCCACGTAACTCAAATCACACGCTAGTGTTATTTTTAACAGGCGAAAAGGTGGCAACGCGATAAATAGCGCAAGTCTATTTTAGTGTCCGAAATTTAGACTAACAGATCCTTCTCCAAATTTACAACACATCTGGTCTAAAGGAAAGAAATTTCTGCACAGAAATAGAAATAGAAACAAAAGTGTACATGTGGTGAGTGAGTGTTTGCAATTATACAATTTTTGAGGTTGAACCACAAGAAGTCGAGTTCTCGTGAGGTACATGCATGTAAGTGACGTACATGGTGGCTAGGGAGGCATCCCTTGTTAAACATAAATCTGAGCATTAGAGTATAGCAGACCAGGAGGTCATACTGTAGTACAGACCAGGAGGTCCAGAACAGACCAGGAGGTCCAGGTACATCAGACAAAGAAGTCCGCTATAGAGACAAGTAGCACAACACCAGGAAGGGTTGGTGCGGAACCCATATAGGCCATAAAGCTCATGCTGAAGGAATTCGCAGCCGTAATTTTCGATTCCGCTGGTCGCTCCGTACATAAGATTAGTTGCTTATGTGCAGAACGATTGTACCGCACGTAATTGTGTGCATTAGTTAGTCTGACCAGTGCCATTTGTGTACGAAACGGGTCATAAACGCTATTTGTACATTCTAACGTGATTTGTGTAATTTTTTTATTTTAAGGGAGGTTCGCCAGTCACTTGGGAACTATCCAACAACCAATAGTTACTGGAAAGGGTCAATGCTCTGCGGAACACACTCACATGTTCCAGTAAATAAAGGTTCATAGGGGCCCTGGGTCGGGTACGCCAGCACTAGGACAGTGTGTAGGTCGTATTGGTCGGCGTGGGCGAGTGAGTGGGGTACTCGGTAAACCGCCACCGTCAGCCTATCGTGAACATTTTGGTTTTTGTAAGGGTTGGCTGAAGAAAGCAACACCTTCAAACTATGGGGGCCAATTGTTCAGGTAGGGGGCGATCAACCTCGGTTCGGGTTGATTCAGTAAACCGACCAATCGGGTCGGCAAGGTATGTAATGTGTGAAAAATACGGGTCAAACACAGAAGTTTTATGTGATGAATGGGAGAGAATGACTGTACATGACGGGGAGAAGTTCCCAAGAGTAGGCAGCTTTAGCCCAGAAGTGTTACAAAATTTAAGGAGGAGGATATGTCTCATTAAATCAACAAAGAGACGGATCAAACATTATGATTATTTGCAGTTATGGCAACAGGAGGGTGAAATACAGAGAGGATTGGCTCAGGCGGCGGGATCTAACCCTATCAGGAAACTGATAGCCACGGCACCACCGCCACCTTACATAACGGGAGAGAAATTGGTTGCGGAGAATGACGCACTAGGGTGTAACAAACAAACACTTAGCAACTGTGTAAATTTTAATAAGTTAACCAATGCAAGTATTAACCCGTGCAAGTTGTACCCTGTTTTGAACTTTCCCCAGGAGTGTGATCAAGAGGACGAATCGGCAACAATATCGGCGCTCTCTCTAGCAGCCACCATATCAGAAACTACAGTAGGCACGGCCCAACCCTTAAGATTAGTAACAAAGGCCCCTAGCGGAGGGACAGGTGAGGTCGTATCTACGGGTAAGTACGGCACCATACACTATGCTGAAACCATTTCACCACAGGCTGTAGAATCTACACAGAATGATGTTGCTAGACTTAATCCTGTTAGGGTGATAGCTGTTCCAAATGGGAAAACAGACACCACAGGAGTCACTCCCATTAGGAACATTGGCCCTCATTCCGAGTCGTTCGCTCGGTAATTTTCTTCGCATCGCAGCGTTTTTCTGCTTAGTACGCATGCGCAATGTTCGCACTGCGACTGCGCCAAGTAATTTTAACGGCTTTTTCTTCGCTCCGGCGAACGTAATGTGATTGACAGGAAATGGGTGTTACTGGGCGGAAACACGGCGTTTTATGGGCGTGTGGATGAAAACGCTACCGTTTCCAGAAAAAACGCAGGAGTGGCTGGAGAAACGGAGGAGTGTCTGGGCGAACGCTGGGTGTGTTTGTGACGTCAAACCAGGAACGACAAGCACTGAACTGATCGCAGATGCCGAGTAAGTCTGAAGCTACTCTGAAACTGCTAAGTAGTTTGTAATCGCAATATTGCGAATACATCGTTCGCAATTTTAAGAAGCTAAGATTCACTCCCAGTAGGCGGCGGCTTAGCGTGTGTAACTCTGCTAAAATCGCCTTGCGAGCGAACAACTCGGAATGAGGGCCATTGCCATGTATAGCCCATTTTCCCGAATGGAATTAAGAACCATAGTGTCTGAATTCCCTGACCCTAGGAAAGACTTAGTTGCTAGCCAGAAATACATCAGAGACCTAGGGAACACTTTAGAGCCCAATAACAAAGACTGGCAGGTGTTGCTGAGGGCATGTTTACCCTCCAATGTCGACTCAGCTCAATTTTTAGCTGACTGTGGATTGGATCAGGATGTACCTCTTACAGATGTGTACAACAAAGATAATGTAAAAAGGATAAGTTTACAGTTAAAGGAGTATTTCCCAGCTGTAGTTAAATGGAACAAGATATTCTCCATTAAACAAAAAGAGTCAGAAACAGCTGCAGAGTATTTTCACAGGGCATTACTAGATATGGCTAAATACACAGGCATAGAGGACATTAAAACAAACATAAACCATCGAGAAGTAGCAGTATCTGTACTAATGGATGGTTTAAAAGAAGCATTAAAGACAAGGGTACAGACCACGCAACCATGTTGGCGAGGTCTGTCGGTGGCTACTTTGAGAGAGGCAGCTATTGATCACGATCGGAATATCACCAGACACAGGGAATTACAAGGTGATAAATTAATGGCCGTAAGTATACAGGCCCTGACCACAAGGCAGCCTTTGTATAAATCACCAAACCCTGTGGGTAAGTCAAATGTGGTAACTTGTTATTCTTGTCATAGACAGGGACACATTGCACGAGACTGTAAATCGAGAAACATACAAAAGTCTTATCAACCCCCTAGACAACAACACGACACACGAAATTGGGATCAGGGTCCACAGAGACGGAGTTATGAGCCACATACAGGGGAAACAAAAAGATATCCCCCAAAAGGAGGCTGGCAAGCTTCTGGCAGTTCCCAGTTAACCCCTTCTCAAGTAGTTGCTGCCAGCGGGATTCAGGGAGGTCACCATACCCAATAGGGGTGTGGCCATACCTGTAATCTGCAGCCAGTAAAATTGATTGCAAGTCTTGGAAGTGAACCCGAAATTGCAATTAATGTAGCTGGTAAATCATTAAACTTTCTTGTAGATACGGGGGCGGCCAAATCAGTGATAAATTCGACAGTGGGCATGAGAACCACTGGTAAGACAATTCCAGCCATGGGAGTAACGGGAGTAGTCCAGCATTACCCTGTTAGCAAACCAGCAGAGATTACAATAGGGCCGTTACATACCAAGCATTCCTTTTTGCTGGCTGCATCGGCACCGACTAATCTCCTGGGAAGAGACTTATTGTGTAAAATGGGGTGCGTCATTTATTGTACTCCTGAAGGTGTATTCTTGGACATACCTGAGAATCACGCTCAGGAAGTGCGAGACATGTTAGACTCCCCATCAAAATTAATGTCACATACCATTATGACAAATAGGACTCCATCCCAGGTAGAAGAAATGACATCCCAGATACCAGAGTCACTTTGGACTAACGATGGACAGGACACTGGATTAATGGCAAACGTAGCTCCGGTAGTTGTACAAGTAAAAGATGGTAGGATAGCTCCAAAAATCCCACAGTACCCTCTGAAGCCAGAGCTGGAGTTAGGAGTTTACCCAGTAATAGAGCGCTTGCTACAACAGGGCATTCTGGTAAGAACATCCAGCACTGCCAATAGTCCCATCTTCCCTGTGAAAAAGAGTGGGGGGAGGGGTTACAGGCTAGTGCAGGATCTAAGGGGGATTAACAAAATAGTTGAGAGTCAGTTCCCCGTAGTGCCAAATCCAGCTGTCATCCTTATGCAGATCCCTCCCACTGCGAAATTTTTCACTGTTATTGACCTCTGCTCCGCTTTCTTTTCGGTACCCCTACATCCTGACAGTCAATATTTGTTTGCATTTACATACAGAGGAGTCCAATACACATGGACTCGATTACCACAAGGTTTCATAGACAGTCCAAGTATATTTTCCCAGGCTTTGCATGATTGTTTACATTCTTTCCAACCAGAGAGTGGATCAATATTGATACAGTACGTGGATGATTTACTACTGTGTTCAGATTCATTGGAAGCATCCCTGGAGGATACGAAACAGCTCCTGTTTCATCTTTCAGACACAGGACACAAGGTTTCCAAAGACAAGTTACAATTATGCCAAACTAAAGTAAAATATTTGGGACACTGTCTAACACAAGGACTGAGACACCTGACCGCTGATAGAATTCAAGCAATTAGAGACATGACTCTGCCTCAAACCCAGCAACAGATCAGAACGTTTTTAGGAATGTGTGGGTATTGCCGTAACTGGATCCCAGGATTTTCCATTCTGGCGTTACCTTTGCAGGAGATGGTCTCCTCAAACAAACCTGATCGGATTTCGCATACAGACGAGTCCGAAATGGCATTTGAGAGACTTAAACAGTGCCTAACGCAGGCACCAGCATTAGGTATGCCAGACTATGGGAAACCCTTTGAGCTGTACGGAACAGAAAGTGCTGGTTGCGCGGCAGGCGTCCTAACCCAAAAGCACGGTGATGCCAGCAGGCCGGTAGCATACTACAGCGCTCAGCTAGATACGGTAGCGCGATCCCTCCCCACATGCTTGCGAAGCGTTGCTGCGATAGCATTGCTAGTAACGAAAAGCGAAGATGTAGTGCTAGGTCACAACCTCACAATACATACACCACATGCAGTGTCAGCCTTGTTAAATTCTGCCCAAACCAGGCACGTCTCATCAGCGCGGTTTACAAGATGGGAATTGGCACTAATGGCCCCCGTAAACACCACCATAAGGAGATGCAGTGCATTAAATCCTGCAACATATCTCCCAGGTGTGCCTGGACAGGCACAAAGGGTGGAGGATGAGAGTGGTGGGGAAGGAGGATTTAATACAAAGGAGGACACACATGATTGTATGGAATATTTGACCCAAAATTTTACCGCAAGGCCTGACATCAGTGACAACCCACTGGAAGATGTAGATCTTACCTTCTACACGGACGGTAGTTGTCACAGACAGTCAGATTCGGGAGACTTGTGTACTGGATACGCAGTCGTAGATGACCAAGGCACCATAGAAGCAGAACCGCTAGGCCCACCTCACTCAGCCCAGGTTGCTGAACTGGTCGCCCTAACCAGAGCATGTGAATTGGCTAAGGGCAAGTCAGCCAATATCTACACCGACTCTAGATACGCATTCGGGGTAGTCCATGATTTCGGAGCCCTATGGCGCCTCAGAAATTTCATGACGGCAGCTGGTACACCGGTAGCGCATGCAGCTCACATCAAAAGGCTTCTAGCAGCGATACAGGAACCCGACAGAGTGGCTGTTATCAAGTGTAAAGCACACACATATAGCCAGGACCCAGTATCACTTGGTAACAGCCGAGCAGACGAAGCTGCTAAGTTAGCAGCTGGTACCCCCAGACAGACAGACACCACACAATTGATGGTATTTAATACCATCAACACACAGAAGTTGTGTGAAATGCAAAATTTGTGTTCCACACAGGAAAAGGCAGTCTGGAAGGCAAAGGGATATGGCCAGGAGTCCTCAGGACTCTGGACGGATGGACAAGGTAAACCAGTGGCCCCCAGAGCATACCTTCCATGTTTAGCTGAGGCAGCACACGGGCTGACTCATCTGGGCAAGGAGGGAATGTGCAAGTTGGTAAGAGCATATTGGTGCGCCCCAGGATTTTCATCTCATGCGAGTAAGAGAGCAATGTCATGCCTTACCTGCTTGAGAAAGAATATCGGAAAGGCAATACCAACAGAACCATCTCATATCCCACCTACAGGCGGCCCTTTTCAGGTAATACAGATTGACTTTATTCAATTACCTCCTTGTCGAAATTTGAAATATGTACTTGTTTGTATAGATGTATTCTCAAATTGGGTCGAAGCATTTCCGGCGGCCACAAACACCGCTATGTTTACTGCTAAGAAAATTGTGCAGGAATTTGTATGTAGATATGGTATCCCTAAAATAATTGAAAGTGATAGGGGTACCCATTTTACAGGTGATGTCTTTCAAGGAATGTGTAAGTTGATGGGAATTGATAGCAAGCTGCACACTCCATACCGTCCACAGGCGAGTGCGAAGGTGGAAAGAGTGAACAGCACTATTAAAAATAAACTGAGCAAAGTTATGGCAGAGACAGGATTGACATGGCCAGAAGCTTTACCCATTGTACTGTACAGCATCAGAACCACTCCCAGGTCCCCTCTTAATCTGTCTCCCTTTGAAATCTTGTTTGGTCGGCAACCGCATGTTATGATTAACCCTCAGGATGATTTGAAGTGTAACAATGAAGTGACTGTAAAATACTTGATTAACATGAGTAAACAGCTAAGGAACCAAAATGATAATTTGAAGTTGGTGATTCCTGATTTACCAGATAGTAATTGTCATGACATTGAACCTGGGGATTATGTAATGATACGGAATTTTCTACGCTCAGGTTGCCTTATTGACAGATGGGAAGGACCATACCAAGTCTTATTGACTAGCACTACAGCATTGAAGGTTGCCGAGAGAGAGACTTGGGTTCATTCGTCCCACTGTAAGAAGGTTGCTGATCCAGAGAGGTCCCGTGATAAAGAACAGACGGTAGAGGAAGTTGTATCACTGGAGTGTCTGTTCCAGGAGGACTGAGGCGGCACCTGAGCTTTGAAAATCATAAGATCAAAAGCAGTTGTCGATTCCCTGTTCCCTTTTATTGTTTTTCTCCACTTCCCATCCCCTCTCCCTCAATTATTTTTTTCCCCCCTTCTCATTCTTCTCCGTTTCCTCCTATAAGATGGACTTGCCCCAAGAGACTGTGATCCGGATTTTCCTGTTGACCATGATGTTGACCAGAGCAGTCTGTTCCGGCGAGAATACCATGGAGGTCGAGAGAGGTTCTGGAATGGGTTCTGATGACAAAGATGGAGGCGTAGTTTTCCAAGAACAACTTAATCAACAAGTAAAGGCGAGTATCAGAAAACGATCCGATAGCATTGACAATAGAAGGAATTGTGAAGGATTGTTAGCTGAAGAAAACTGTATCTGTAGGCTCTGTGACAATGTAGTTGAGGATGGGTGCATCAAGAAATGCCAATCCAGTTTTAATATCCACATGGACCGGCATCCATTGAGTGACTATCACTCCTTAGTGGGTAGTGTGTTAAATCAAACAGATTGTTGGGTATGCTCTCAAGTACCTCAAGGTCATAGCAAATCAGGACTAGTACCATTTCCTTTAACGGTAGGGGAGGTACTTGAGCTAAAGGGTGGGAGACCGGTGGACAGGAGGTTTAATATCTCCAGCCCTCCTAGTTTGAAGCTCCACCAATATCATGTGGATAAGTCCCTAATATGTTTTAACATTTCCAATCCCCGAAAGCCGGGAAATTGGGAAGTGTCATGGAGTAACCAAACCATGACCTTTTCATATAGAGCAGATAGAATGCCTACAGATACAGAGCTTATACGCCACATAGCCAGTAGAGAAAAATCTTTCCGATATAGGTATACCCTAGGAAGTAGGATTACGAGAGTTGGAGAGGTATCACCAGGATACTGTGCACATATCGTACAAACGGATACGTGTACTAGACAGATGGGAGAATTAGGGGTAGGAGATTTCACATGGAGGATGTGTAATATGGTTATGTCAACTCCGTCCCATATGTTCTCCCCGATGATGCATATTTCATATGCGGGAGGAAGGCGTATAAGTGGCTTGCCCCAAACTCTGAAGGATTGTGTTATATTGGAAAAGTACTGCCTGAGGTTTTGACTGTATCACATGCCAAAATGAAAGATATACACCGTGGTGCCCAAGCTCCTTATACTCACACTCATTACGAGCACGTAGTTAAAAGGCAACTGACAGAAAGGACAGAGCATTCGGCCTCTGACATGATCCATGAATCCACCGGGATTCAGGTTCTACTTGCGCTAGATTTCACTCGCACCGCTAGAGGAGTGCTGAACTATAGGTACATATCTGCGCTTGCAAATTTGTTAGACAATATCACAGAGATGTATGATGACACTTTTAGGTATACTGGAAGAGAGCTTCAAGCTTATAAAACAGAACTGGTTCAGCATAGAATGGTTCTTAATTATCTCACGGCAGTAACAGGTGGATATTGTGTCACACTGGCAACGCAGTACGGCGTGAAATGCTGCACATATATTACGAATAGTACCGAGGACCCGGTCGAGGTCATAGACCAAAAGATGGACGATATTCTCCAATTAAAGTGGGAGTTTCGCAGGAGACACAATCTCACCCTTGCTGCTGTGGGTAATGAGCTGACTGGTTGGGTGTCATGGTTGAACCCGCGAAATTGGTTCTCTGGTTTAGGAGAATGGGCTCAAGGAGTCATAATGGATGTAGGGAAGTTTCTCCTATGTATCTTAGGTGTTGTCATAACGATTGGCTTGATATTTAGGTGCGTTCAGGCTTTAACGAAGTGCAAACGTAGTACCAGAGTAATGAGTCTAAGGAGTGAGGAAATTGTAATTCCAATGGATTTGATTTATGACCCAACGGTAGAAACAATGATGTGATGAAAAAGCGATTATACGGTCCGTTTCTTTCACCTGTTTTTCCGTTTTCTCCAAGGTAAAAAGACCCACTTGGACAAGAAATTTGATGATCCTGTATACAGACAACTGATGGATTAAAGAAGAAGTTTTGACAACCTTATACACAGATATTTGATGAACTATGCCATAGACCCCCAGTTTCCCTAGAAATTTTAAAATTACGCTAGCCCAACACTTTTGTAAGTCTATGGACATTGACAAAGCTTTTTGCCCACACCTTTTGGCAAAAGCCCAAAGAAGACTGCATTCAACAGACACCGAACAAGACCTCAACCGACAAATGTTCATTAACCTGACATAGAATACCACTGCATTTACCATAAGTGTTCTTTATCTTCATCTCTACAACCTTCAGGTAATGACACACATAGTCGATAGGGAATACAGGCACAGATATCAGCAATCACATATTCCCCCATTCATGTATCATCAACTAAAATGTGCTCCCCCATTTTGTTGCAACCAAAATCCGAAAAGAGCTCGGTAAAGTTTGACAGCCCATCCACAGACCCGTACCGCGGGATAAGAAGGAATTCAAATGTATACTTCGCAATACCTCGAAGCTTGATTTACAACACGTACGGCACGATGATACATGACCCCCCCCAAACATGGATTCATACACACATGCTTCTGCTATCTCACTAGGTCATACCCTTTTCACACCTTCTTCTCTCCTCCCCTACCCAACCATGGAAATGTATTTACACCTGACATATATTTTTCTCTTTTTCAAATGTTTTAGGAAGTGGCAGTTATTGTTGACTGCCAGAGGGTGGACTGTCAAAGTCAGAAAAATATCACGATGCACACTGCCATATTTGCACCTCATGCGAACTCCCGCTGCGCGTGCAAGAGCTCTCCCGTGCGTGCGCATACTCGCAGTCGCGTGCACCCGCAGGCGCACGATATGCGGATTTACGGTAGAGTTTGTAGGCGTCTAGCGGGCGACTCAATCGATATATATTTTCACCATATAATGTATTTTGTAGATCATGGTCCCCTTGATAGATTCTGAAAGTTTAGTTAATATAGCATGTTCATGGACAAAGAGATCCCTCTTTGTTTGATACGAAGGGTCAGACATGGGTCATACAGTGGTGTTTAGTATCCATCGGAAGAGTATTTAATTAGCAATATTCCGGTGTTGGTTTGAAGCTGATTAATCGCTCGTGCGAATAGTTATGGACATAAGAAGTTTATGTACTTTTACTATTATTTGCACTTACTTATCCATGCGGCGGGAAACCTAGTTTCCCACCCATCTGAGCAGTTGGAAATGGTCTCAGCCCACCTGTATGAATCAACCTATGACCTCTTGTTATAATGCGAAGACGAATTCCTGTGTCCAATGAACAATGAGATTGTAGGGACCATTGAATTGTATTGTGTGTGGGGCATAAATAGACAAGCCGATCATATCCAGCTCACTCTCTTCAACGGTTCTCATCACTGATAATCGGGAGCTGGATATTCAGAAAGGCGCATGCGATCGTTCCCCTTGTGCGTAAGTTTTCTCCGCAATCATATTGTCTTTATTGTTATTGTGAGCCATATCTCTCTCTCTCTCTCTTCCTCTTTCTCTCTCATTTTCCCTTAAACGTAATTGTATTGTATTGTATTTCCTGTGTAGTTATCTGGTTAGTTAGTCTATGTTATATTGTAGTGTATGACTTGTATTGTATTATTCTTTTCCAAGTATAACATTCATATAAGGCGTTAGACCCTAAGCCCGGTATTTGTGTATTTCTTATAGTGTTAAGTATTCTCAGAGCGTCGAGTACGCTCGAACAGCTTTTAAGTTAATAAGGTTACACTGTGTTGCATCTACACTCTATCACTACATAAAGGTTTCACTGCATATTACATTGTTTATGGTTTAGATATAAAGGTTTAACATTGTGAGCGTTAGCGCCGCTGGTGATCTCCTCGTGGTCCCGAGCGTCCGCTACGCTATAGCGAAACATTACGTTAGTCGGCAGCCAGTAGCCTGCCTGCCTGTGATCTCTTGGCCGTGAGCGAACGTGACGCTTGAGCGTCTCGACTACGGCTAAGCGATTGTTACGCAACGTGCGTACCCTTACGGTACTCCATACGTCAATAGCGTACAGTGTTCTTAGACCTCTTAAAGGGTTTTAAATAAGATAAATATTTAGCTTTATCAATATGATACCCTTATACGACCCTACCACCTAGCTGTGTTATATCATCTTTATATATTTGGAACTATGGTCATGTGTTACTGCATTAGACTTTAGAAAATACTTTATTAGAAAATCCACTTCAAATCCACCTCAACTAGATCCAGATTTTAGGGTATTATTATCATCTAGAGGGTTCTTTGTGAAATCACAAATCAAAAACCCACTTCCTCCAATCTCTCAGCCTTTTGATCACATCCAGGGTGCTGCTGTTTCACCAAGTCTGAGCTATGAGTTACATGATATAACCATTTGTATTGAGAAAATGAATGCGAGGAAGATTCCATTCAACACAATACAAAGGACAACTACAAATATTCAGCAATTCCATCCAGTTTATTCAGTGCTCCAGCAGTTTTTCAAACCTTTATCGACATTTTTCTTCCCTAACAATTGTTTTTACTACACTTGGGTAATATGCTGGCTTACGTCCCTGATCTTGTATTACAAAGCCTGCATGTCAACTCAGTCACACAGTAACTCTATGAAAATGGTTCACATGCTAAACAGGAATGTGTACCCTACGAGCTCACAGTGATGTCATAATGGCACACAGGCCTATGAGCTCATAGTGATGTCATAAAGGCACACAGCCCTATGTAAAGGCTAGCTAGTCAGTGGCTGGCCATTTGTGGTGATAGTTTATCCCACAGCGCTACTCTCTGAGTATTTCGTGATTTATATTTGGATTACGACTGGTAAGTCTATCTTACCGTTTTTAAAACACTACGCATAGAGTCCGTCTAACTTCGGATGTGATTCTGCGAGAAGATCAGAAGAAATTACCCATCATGTCACCCTCCAGGATATTTATCCAAAAGATGGAGAATGATCTTCTTCAGCTGCTTAAGATCTTCTATTCCCCACTGTTAAGGGAATGTTTGCCTGAGATCATTGACAAGATGGCATCTGAGAAACTTATCCTTACCATCGATATGCTAAGTGAGGTCCTACGTTGCAAGGGGCTGTCCAGTTACGAGGGGCAGATAATCCTGGACTTTTTTTGCAAAAAAAGTCCTCTACCTTTTAGCCAATAAGTACACGCTGATTACCATCTGGGAGCTGCAGACCTGTATACAGGCGTCCTCGTGCCCCCCTCCGCTTTCAGCACTTACCACACTGGCAGCTGTAATATCCTATACAAGCGTGCCACTTAATTTCCTGAGTTATATGTTGCCTGGGATATATTCTTTCATGGAATCTGCAACTGATCCCAGCACACAGAGATCTCTGGCTATAATGATACACAATGCTGCGCTGGCCATGAAATCTGCTGCTGTGCTAGAGCCAGGAATAAAGGGACATTTCACCAAAGCCTGCGCCCTACTGAACACCTGGGAAACACAAAGCAGGCCTAATACTGATAATCAGGATATAATACTGGCCGCCACAGTACAAGTACAGTCTCTGCTGGATGACCCATCTACAACATCTATGTTGGGTACAGAGAAAAGAGGAACACCACTTCTTCCTTATGGAACAGGCAAATTCCATCAGCCAACTCAAACTGATGCAGCGTTCTCACAGTGCAGATCTGCCAATGACTATGTTAAA
This sequence comes from Pseudophryne corroboree, assembly GCF_028390025.1. NCBI lineage: Eukaryota > Metazoa > Chordata > Amphibia > Anura > Myobatrachidae > Pseudophryne > Pseudophryne corroboree. The sequence continues at coordinate 47,719 of NW_026968968.1, forward strand.
TGGCTTGTGCAGACCGAGCGCTGGAAGGACAATTTTAATCATCTGATGCCTTTGTGGAAATCTAGCATCATCCACAACAAAATGACCATCACCATTATTTGTGCAGCACTACTGAGTTATCCAGATTGTATCACTGGACACTTTTATGATGTCATCATTAAGGAGATGTTACGCATGTTGGATGACATTGATAACAACATTTGCATGAAAATACTTGAAGGCATCACAAATTCCACCAGGGGATCACCAGACCAGGCCATGAGGTACAGAAATGTATTTATAACAGCTATTCTGCAAAAAATCCAATTGGCAAACATGGAACTGGTTCCCATGCTGCTAAAAACATTACTGGCAGTAATACAGATGCGTCATCATAAGACATGGAAGAAGTATGACAAAGTCCTCCCCTACATCATAAGATTTATGGACTCTGGCCACCACGACATACAACTGCTATCAATGGTACTATTTGGAGAAATAGTTAACAGATATCGCGTGTTCCCATGGAGTCCCATCAAGAGGCTGATTACAGAACCGGTCCTCTCACTAATGATGATCAAACTTGGCAACCAGGACATGGACATTGTGTCTGCTGCAGTAGTCTGTCTCAACCGATGCCTTCCTCACCTGGGCTGCAGGGTCATGGTGCTGGAAGAGGGCAGTGACTGGCAGGACCCCAGATACGTACAGGCTATTTATCAAAAGTTGGCGAGGAAACATCTGCTTAAGCCAATGCTGCTATATGCAGTAGAAAATCTGGTCGAATATTCAGATATCTGGGCCACAGTCAGGTATATTAATGCTATGAGGGCATATATACCTTATGAGGAGATCACCTCGACAGACTACAGAGACTTGTGGAAGGGACTACAGAAAGCAAATCAAACATATTACCGTAAAGCTGTCAGAATGGTAATACAAGATCTTGGCCAGAAGTGGAAGTGTCTAGAAACAGCGACATGCTGAAGAGCTCACTATGTGGATTGCTGTTGGCTAGGTGAGCTACAGCAATAAGTGGGGATTAGGGCTACTGGCGACACCCCACCTAAAAAAAAAAAACGACATTGGGCAGCCACCTCATGGGTGTGTTGGAAGAGCTGCTAAGCTCTTAATTATTTTTCACATGTTGATAGTTACATCCAACTCACTGATAACTTCATCACTTGAAGATTTAAAGCCGGACAACACAGGGTGCTTCAGCTAGTGGTTGATATAGGTAAAACTAAGACCGGCGCCCTGCCATACTTTCAAAAAGGGTCAATGAGCACATGCCGAAAGAAAGGGGTGTGGTCTCACAAGGAAGGGGGCGTGGCCACATAATAGTACCCCCATTTTAAATTACACCACATAGTAGCACAATCTTATACATTGCACTGCATGTAATGCCCTTGATTCATATTACACCACATAGTAGTGTCCCTTATTCATGTTACAACACACAGTAGTAGCCCTAATGCCCACAGTAATAGTGCTACTTACACAGATAATGCTTAGAGTAGTAGTGCTGCGTTTACACATAATGTCCACATTAATAGTGCTGCTTACACACATAATGCCCATAGTAGTAGTGCCATTATACACATAATGCCCATGGTAGTAGCGCCCCTTATACACACAATGCCCACAGTAGTAGCGCTGCTTGTACACATAATGCCACAGTAGTAGCGTGCCTTATACACATAATGCCAACAGTATTAGTGCCCCTTAAACACATAATGTCCACAGTAGTAGCACTGCTTATACACATAATGCCCACAGTAGCGCCTATTATGCACATAATGCCCACAGTAGTAGCTCCCCTTATGCACATAATACTCACAGCAGCAGTGCCCTTTATACATAATACCCACAGTAATAGCGACCCTTATACACACAATGCCCCCACTAGATTAGTAGTGCCCCTCATACACATAATACCCATGTTTGTAGCACCCCTTATACACATAATGCCCACAGTAGTAGTGCCCCTTATACACATAATGCCCATGGTAGTAGCACTGCTTATGCACATAATGCCACAGTAGTAGCACCCCTTATGAACATAATGATCACAGCAACAGCGCCCCATATACATAATACCCACAGTAATAGCGCCCCTTATACACACAATGCCGCCACTAGTAGGGCCTCTTATACACATAATGCCCACAGTAGTAGTGCCCCTTATGCACATAATACCCACAGTAGTAGCGCCACTTATACACATAATACCCACAGTAGTAGCGCCACTTATACACATAATACCCACAGTAGTAGCGAGTCTTATACACATAATGCCCACGGTAGTAGCGCAGCTTATACGCATAATGCCCACAATAGTAGCGTCGCTTAAACGCATAATGCCCTCGGTAGTATCACTGCTTATACATATAATGCCCACACTAGTAGCACCCCTTATACACATAATGCCAACAGTAGTAGTGCACCTTATACACATAATGCCCATGGTAGTAGCACTGCTTATATGCATAATGCCAATGGCAGTAGTGCTGGTTATATACATAATGCCCACAGTAGTAACGCGGCTTATAAGCATAATGCCCACGGTAGTAGCGCTGCTTATACACATAATGCCCACAGTAGTAGCGCCTCTTATAAAAATAATGTCCACTGTAGTAGCGCCCCTTACATGCATAATTCCCACGGTATTATCACCCCTTATATGCATAATGGCCTGGTAGTAGTGCCGCTTATATGCATAATGCCCACAGTAGTAGCGCCACTTATATATATAATGCCCACAGTAGTAGCACTGCTTATACACATAATAAACACCCACACTTTCTCTCTTTCCCTCCACTCCACTGACCAGATCTGTAGCAGCTCATCCTCACCCTCTGACACACAGCAGCCCTGGTCCTGTGTAGCTCCGCAACCTCAGTCCTGTGAAACTCTGCTCCTTCAGTCCCTGATCACTGATGGCAGGGGTTCTCAAACTCGGTCATCAGGGGCGCACACAGTGCATGTTTTGCAGGTAACCCAGCAAGTGCACACACAGGTGTATTAATTACTCACAGACACATTTTAAAAGGTCCACAGGTGGAGCTAATTATTTCACTTGTGATTCTGTGAGGAGACCTGCAAAACATGCACTGTGTGTGCCCCTGAGGACCGAGTTTGAGAACCCCTGACTGATGGGGATGGACGCTAAATTCAGGCTACCGGCACCACTGCCTGTCATACAGTGTGACAGGTGCAGCCGGCAGCAAAAGGGAGGGGACATTAGCAGGGTTGCAGAGCAGGGAGAGCGCTTCTCCCACTTGGCGCCTCCCTGCTTTGCATCCCTTTGCTGAGCGCTGGACCTGGTTAAAACCAACAGCAGGCATATTTCTTTACCATTTTCTTTCCAAAAATTTTGCCTAGTGCTATCACGGCAGCTTTTAATCAAGGGTTGCCAGACACTTCAGGGCTGATAACATGCAGCCGTAGATCACACGGGCTAAGGGTCCCATCCCAGAGCTGGCTCACCAGACAGAGGCAGCGGGACCTGCAATCATCATTGTCAGCCCAAGGTAATATCCTAGAGGGGTATAAGACAGCTAAGGGTCGGCAGGACTCAGGCGCGGTGATGCAGCAGCGGCCGCGATAAAAGTAATATCTCTAATCAATAAATCGAGGCCGCAGCTTCAGGGCCTACTCCAGAGCTGAGATTAGGAGAGCAACGATCTCCGCACTACTAATCCCAGGCGCCGGGATCCCTGTGGCAGTTTAACACTTAATGGCATACTTCCCAACTGTCCTGCTGGCGGCAGAACAGTCATGTTTTTCTGGGACTGTCCCACCGCCCTTCCCAGTGTCTCACGGGAGGGGAAAAGGTTGTGGGATGCAACGTCACTGCAGCTTGCAGCAGGTGAATAGATACCGTGTGATGTGCATGGCATCTATTCACAGTGAAGGGAGAGCTCTAGAGACAGCCCAGTATGTTGAAGAGTGCTGGGGACGCCTCCAATGTGAGGCAAATGGGGGTTTGCCACTAGGCTCCACCCCTTCCGATGAGGCCCCACCTCCTTTTCGAAACGCACATGCCTCCGGTACTTGGAAGATCCCGATTTCCAGTTTAACAATGTTGGGAGGGATGCAATGAGACCGTACCCAATGAAGGGCAAGCACACAGATTTAGAGTTGCTGAAGGGGACAAGGAAACAAGGAGCAGGGAAAGCAAGGATAGTGTGGTAGATGAACCAGAGGATGAAGGGCCCTGCACCTGAGACCTTACATACTAAAGATATGTTTTTTTGCTGCTTTAGCATTCAGCGTCACACTAATGCTTTCTATCTTTTGAAAAGTTAATGCTTTGTATAAAGTGGTTAGCACAGCCATAAAGAATCAATTTTAGTTTTCTTCACCAAGAAATGATGTTCTGCTGAGAAAAAAAACTGATAAGACAACACTAAGTTTGTCCTCAAGTTCTCTCTTCTACCCCTTTCATACCAGCACCTCTGAACACGGGTTTTTGGCACATGAGCGCGCATAACCTGTGTTCATGTGCGGTGTGAATGGGAGCCGGGTCAATGCGACACGTTTCCCGTTCACTCTCTATGTAAGGGCGGCGCTTGGAGATCATGTGATCTCCAAGCGCCGCCCACGCCACGTCACTGCTGACGTCAGCAATCGGCAATATGCCGGGCTGCTAACTGTGGTGTGAAAAGCGCCTGAGGCGGGTCGCACCCTGCAATCTCCCGTGTCAGGCTCCTGGGTGCGATCCGCCTCAGGCAGTGTGATGGGGTATTACAGATTGCCATGATTAGTCATTTGTATATGTGTCACATAATTATCTGTTAAATACATAAAAATAGACAAAAAGAATTGAGTCTCAAAGCTTTTTATGGTACCAAAGCCATCCATCAAGAGAAACCTCATTCCTCTTCAGACTCCAAGACTTATTCTTTTGGATTGTATATTTATTAATTTTAGACATCAATCATTTTACTTTCCTGCTACTGCATTGGGCTGGTTAACTAAAAACTGAGCTCCTGTGCAGGGAGGCGGGGTTATAGCATCTTGGGAACAGTCAAAGCTTTTGAGCCTGTTGGTGCCTCGGATCAAGATCCTACTCTACACCCCAATGTCTCTCCTTGTGGAGCCCAGTGTACCTCGCAGAAAGAGTTTTAACAAAGGTAAGTTCTTACCATAAAACTCGTTTTAGCAGCATTGCAAACGCTAGGCCGCCGCCCTCTGGGAGTGTATCTTGGTTTAGCAGTATAGCGAACGAAAGATTAGCAGAACTGCTACTAAATAATTCCTTGCAGTTTCTGAGTAGCTCCAGACCTACTCCTAGATTGCAATCACCTCAGTCCGTTTAGTTCCTGGTTTGACGTCACAAACACGCCCTGCGTTCGGCCAGCCACTCCCCCGTTTCTCCAGCCACTCCTGCGTTTTTACCTGGAACGCCTGCGTTTTTTTAGCACACTCCCTGAAAACGGCCAGCTTCCGCCCAGAAACACCCACTTCCTGTCAATCACACTACGATCACTCGAGCGATGAAAAAACGTTGCTTGAGCTTGTGCAAATCTCCAAAGTTTTGTGTTAAATTACTGAACGCATGCGCGCTGCGTACCATTTTTCACCTAATCGCTCCGTTGCGAAAAACGGCAACGAGCGAACAACTCGGAATGACCACCATAGTTAGTACTTGACAATTGCTATTCAAAGATAATATTTATGTGTACCAGAGCCAGTAGTTAGGATAGCATAATAGCATATAACCATACGCAATCAAGAAACCCACTGGAAACATTATTCTGTCCTCTTTCTGGTTCCCACGATCAGTCACAAGGGGGCTTATTTCCAAAATCCTCCAGACCCCATATAAAGTCCCCCCAGACCCAGCCGACTGGGTGAACTTTACTTCAGGCATGGTAGATAACGGAATGCTGTGGATTAAAGCTTATTGTTTATAATACCATCATATTTTCTCTCGCACCCCATTTTCCCAATTCTTGCCAGCTAATTCCCCAGGTGCCCATTAATCAGTATGCTTGGGTAAGGTTCTGTCTGTTTTAAAATCTGTGTGATAGCTGGCGACAAAGGATGCGAGCCGTTCTCATGTTTTTGTGAGTCAGTGTAGGGACTGGCCACAAGGGACTGTTGCCATATAGGTAATTGTCCGCACTTAGTATAATATTAGGCCAATAGATGTTGTCTGAATCAAAATATAATTCATTATAAATAGGCGATGTTACCATAGTGGACAGTATACTGGATATATATAGTAAGGAATAGATATGAAATAAGTTTTAATGTATGAGGTAATGTTTAGCTGATTTAAGAGATTAGGTTTGTGTATGTGTTTATATAGATATACTGTATATTTGTGTTTTACTGCAAGATGGTAAAACAGTGTAGGGAACAGGTTTATTCTGCTCTAGCCATAAATAAGGCTAGAGAGGTCACAGTAAGATCAAGAGTCATTGTAGAGAAAAGGTATTAGGCCATAAATGATAATAGGTGTGTGACAGAGCTCTGTTGGTCATTGGAATTCCCAGGTGTGCTTACAGTAGATCAGAATCAAGATTGCAATACCTATCGCAATTATAAAACTGGTTTGTCTATTGTCCAGTAAAGGTTAAAGCTAGGGAGCATAAATTAACTACTATGAAAAGAGATCACATCCATTGATAAAACATGGTGTAACCCACCCCAGGAAAACTTGTCAATACAACAGAACTTTGGATGAAAAGACATTCCAGATTTTATAATACTATACTTGCTTAAGGCAGTGTGGACACCACACTTTTATGACACCATGCCTCTGTGAACAGGACACGACAGCACAGTTCAATGTTTGTTTTATTACACCTTGGAATCTGACAAACCTATAATTACCTATTCCATTGGAAACTATGAGAATATGATAGTTTGAATTGGTAAAATATGGGATAAAAAGCAGCAGGCTTTTTAGTTAGAGGAAGAAAGGAGGAAGGAGAAGGAAGGAAGTCAGTCAGGAGGAGAAGTCATGGAGAACATGCAGAAGGAATGATTCTTGGGATGGCAATCTTTAACTTGCAAGTATACATTTTATGTTAGCAATTGAAACTGTTTGTGAAACTTATGTCATGTTGTTTTATGTTATGTAACGAAGGAAGCTTAATATAATAATTAGTATATATATCACTACTGTGTATATCTTATTCTGTACGATTTGATCTGCCTGTAAATAAAGAATCATATAAAAAGAGCGGTAATATTCAAGCTTGAACTCTCTTTAAGGAATCTTAACTTCATAATTTCATAAGTCATATATATATATAAGGACTGCATATATTTATCAGCCACTTAGTAAGCCTGACATAATATATTTGCAGATATATATGATAAACGCATATTAATTAAAATATATCCATATATTAAATACCATATATGATATAATAAATATTAATATTCATAAATATGATTCCATAAATCAATATTGGCGACCATGAAGGGACTTGTTATTACTGAATCTGATTATCTGATTTATAATATTTATGACGAGTAGCAAATGCTATAAGCTGGCTACCAAATCTGCAGAATCACTGTGGGGATGTATCTATGAAAATTTATTACCATTGTGTAATGTCAATTTTGTATTCTGTATAACCTAGGATAAATGTGTTAGTGCAATATACGTTATTTTAACTAAAATAATATCTATTAGGAAGCAGCACCAATGGCTGTAAGCCTGCTGGCAAAGTACAAGATCACAGTGGAATAGGTTACAAATGAGAATAAAGAATTTAAAGGCCTAGAATAGAAAATGTGCACAGTGGAAATGAGTATTTCCAAATAAATGTATAAATGTACCAGGTATTAGAGTTTAACCTTAAGACACCGGTCAATCTTAAGGAGAGGATACCTTCAGTACTAAAAACAAAGAATATATAAATTTAGCATTGCAATGTTAAATATGCAAAAAGTTGCAGCAGCATTAGGAAAAATGCGCAGAACTGCGGCTTTAGAAGCCAAACAGAAATGTAAAGAAGAATCAGGTTCACGTCTTCGTAAGGCGTGCCTGACCATTAATGCAAAAATGCATTCATTATTTAAGTCCCTTAAACAGGAAAATAAACAGAAAAAGATTAAGTCAAAAGCAAAAAGTCTGGCAGTTTGTAATCAAATTGTCAAGATCTCTCATGAAGAGATAACATCCAGCAAGCAAGCTGAGGTTATGGAAACACCTAACAGAAATAGTGTAGTATGTGAGACACTGTCTACAGGATTCAGAAATGACTTAATCAGTCAAGATCCTAAAATGAATAAAAGTTACATGTTGCAGGACTGCATCAATGTGCAGCGCATGGAGTCTGTTATGGTCACACAGACCACAAGCAGAACAGCCTCTGTGGTAAAGGAAGAAAGTAGCAATGTGCAGGATGTGTCTATCATCAGACAGCACATTAATGTAAAGGAGGTAGCAGCAATAGGAGATGTCCCCTATACTGTGTCTAGTAAGGGGGAAGATCAGTGTAATTCAGATTATGAGTATTCTGCTGAATACACTCTCAGAGTTCCCAATGTAAATGAAGAATTTGTTATGCCCTTAGGCAAAGGTGAATTGTCAGCAGACTTAAACACTGATAGCTGCAGTACAGTGCACACAGGGGTGGAGAAGTTCTCCATGGTGAAAAATCCAATGGTAACCAGAGTTGAAAACCCTGAAATGTATTCACCTGGGAACATGTTTAAAGGGAAAATCCATGAAATTAATTCAGGAATGCATGTTTACAAACAAAGTTCCCAAACTTATGTAACCCCCACCGAGCACTCAGAGACTTCTAGTGATGGTGCAAATGTTTGCATGCTCTCAGAGAGACCACATGCAGTGTCATTCTGCAAACCACACACCAATTAACAATGACACAAAGTATCACCAGGATGAGAATCTTTTTATGCCCTGGTGCCATAACCATTTTATTACAGGTGTGGAAAGACAGAAAGCCCTGGGACCTGCAATACATATTTGGCAAAGTCTAACAAGTTTCTCTCCCCACAAAAGTAGGTTTTTTCAGAAGCTCCAAGATTCTTCCAGACTAAGGAGCCATGCCAAGCAGCAAACGCTATGGTTGAAGACAGTCTGGGCCCAGGCTGCGTCACAAGGGATAATCCTGGCAACCTGTATACAGAATGGTGCAAGACTCCAAAAAGACTCCAATTTACAAGGGAAAAGGTCTTCATTAACCCTTTCATCGCTGCTATCCAGCAAAATCTACATAGCATCCCTAAAGACTGATATATGGACAAATCCTCAAGGAGTTTTCCAGTTTCACAAGAAAGGGGAAGGTTTTCATTAACCCATTCATCACAAGTAATCATTACTTGTCTTTCAAACAACATGTACACCCCCACAACAGTGTACAGCACATCTCATCACTGTGATTATACAGAACTGTCTCATCCCTTCATATACCATAATCAAATATATGTAAACATTTGTCTGATATATATATATATATATATATGTGTATGTATATATATATATATATATATATTTTATATCATTGTATTATATACCTTGTAAATATTTTATGTTTTTTTTTATATATTACACAGTAGATACTACCTATGCTTCCTTCGTAAAAGCTTCAAAAGTAATTAAATATCTAATACAGGATGGTATACCACGTTTTAAACAAATTGGGCCAAGATTATTAAGTGGGATGAATAATTCTCTTAATACAGACTGTAACAAGTCTAAGAGAATTAATTGTAGCATAACAGGGTCACTGTATATGCACATGGCTGCATATAAAATGATACTGGATGGAATTAGATATAGTCAAAGCCATTCCTAAATGATATTTAATATCTGTTTGAAGCAAAATTGTATTCATTTATTGTATTGATAGGATGTTACTATATACACATCAAAAGCATTTTAAATAATTATTAGTCAAAATATAGGTAGGATAGAAAACGCCTTTATATGGGTTAAACTGGTATAGGGTTATTTAAGATTGAGATGTATAAATAGGTTCAAGGTAGAATAAGGAGACTTAAGACTGCATGGTAATTTATTCAGTGAGGAAATACAGAACAGAGTAGGTGTACTACTCACAGCCATTTGTGGTACTATTGCCCGAAGACAATTAAGACCTACTATTAACAAGCAAGGAAAGAAAGAAAGAAAGAAAGAAAGAAAGAAAGAAAGAAAGAAAGAAAGAAAGAAAGAAAGAGAAAAAAAAAAGACTGTTTTTTTAAAGACCATTACTGAGGGTCGTCAGGTCGTCACAAGTACTGAATGTTCAAGACACAGCACTCGACGTACACAGCCCTCTGCCTCAAACAGCGAAATGGCAAGCAAAGGAGCAGCTGCTATGAAGAATTCTACTTCAACTGCCTCCATGATGCAAACGTAATACGTCCCCAATGACAAGCAAACCACGCAGATGACAGTCTTCTCCCAGTAAATTGCTACAGCCAAGAACAGCAAAAGAAAAAAAAAAAAGAGGTCCAAACGTATTGTTCCAAATACAGGAAAAAGGGTCTACAATTGGGCTATGGTATTCCAAATGTCTGTAGAAATTAGTTTTCCTCATGAATACTGAATAAAAAACCTCAGTCTTGTCTGCTTTAGTTAAAAAGTAAAATAAGGTTAGGTAAGCTAAGAGTTTTTAGAGATTTTTAAATTCACAATGGTTATTATTATTACACTTATGGTTTATATTATGGTTACAACAAAAGTTATGTTTGAAGAAATATTTTGAAATGTATTTGGAAGCAATTACGCTAGTTTAATGTGTGGCCAATCAAAATAATTTCTCATGGCCACAAGGGGGCGACTGTTGCCATATAGGTAATTGTCCGCACTTAGTATAATATTAGGCCAATAGATGTTGTCTGAATCAAAATATAATTCATTATAAATAGGCGATGTTACCATAGTGGACAGTATACTGGATATATATAGTAAGGAATAGATATGAAATAAGTTTTAATGTATGAGGTAATGTTTAGCTGATTTAAGAGATTAGGTTTGTGTATGTGTTTATATAGATATACTGTATATTTGTGTTTTACTGCAAGATGGTAAAACAGTGTAGGGAACAGGTTTATTCTGCTCTAGCCATAAATAAGGCTAGAGAGGTCACAGTAAGATCAAGAGTCATTGTAGAGAAAAGGTATTAGGCCATAAATGATAATAGGTGTGTGACAGAGCTCTGTTGGTCATTGGAATTCCCAGGTGTGCTTACAGTAGATCAGAATCAAGATTGCAATACCTATCGCAATTATAAAACTGGTTTGTCTATTGTCCAGTAAAGGTTAAAGCTAGGGAGCATAAATTAACTACTATGAAAAGAGATCACATCCATTGATAAAACATGGTGTAACCCACCCCAGGAAAACTTGTCAATACAACAGAACTTTGGATGAAAAGACATTCCAGATTTTACAATACTATACTTGCTTAAGGCAGTGTGGACACCACACTTTTATGACACCATGCCTCTGTGAACAGGACACGACAGCCCAGTTCAATGTTTGTTTTATTACACCTTGGAATCTGACAAACCTATAATTACCTATTCCATTGGAAACTATGAGAATATGATAGTTTGAATTGGTAAAATATGGGATAAAAAGCAGCAGGCTTTTTAGTTAGAGGATGTTAAAGCAGATTATTTATCTTATATAATACCCTTTATGAGGTCTAAGAACACTGTACGCTAACTACGTATGAAGTACCGTAAGGGTACGCACGTTGCGTAACAATCGCTTAGCCGTGGTCGAGACGCTCAAGCGTTACGTTCGCTCACGGCCAAGAGATCACTGGCAGGCACGCTATTGGCTGCCGACTACCGTAATGATTCGCTATAGCGATGCGACCGCTCGAGACCACGAGGAGATCACCAGCGGCGCATACGCTCACAATGTAAAACCTTTATATCTAAACCATGAACAGTGTATTATGCAGTAAACCCTTTGTGTAGTGATATGGTGTAAATGCAACACAGTATAACCTTACTAGCTTAAAAGCAGTTTGAGCGTCACCGACGCTCTGAGAATACTTAACTCTATAAGAAATACACAGATACCTGGGCTTAGGGTCCAACGCCTAATATATATATTTTGAATGATATACTTGCAAAAGACTTAATACAAATACAAATCATACACTACAATATAACATAGACTAACTAACCAGGTAACTACACAGTAAATACAATACAATTAAGTTTAAGAGAAAAATGAGAGAAAGAGAAGAGAGAGAAAGATATGGCCCATAATAACAAGAGAGAAACAGTATGATTACGGAGAAAAACTTACGCACAAAGGAAACGATCGCATGCGCCTCTGGACATCCAG
>NW_026968969.1:0-60000 GCF_028390025.1 Pseudophryne corroboree
AGGTTGTATCGGCTTTCCATATCAACCAACCTATTGTGGTGCCAGTGCCTACTGACTCAATTGCTTCAAAGGCCTTGGATGTTGTCAGGGCTTTGAAGATCTATATGAAGAGGACAGCTCGTCATAGAAAAACTGACTCTCTCTTTGTCCTCTACGATCCCAAGAAAATTGGGTTTCCTGCTTCTAAGCAGTCGATTTCGCGCTGGATAAGGTTCACTATCCAGCATGGGTATTCTACGGCAGAATTGCCGTGTCCGAAATCGGTTAAGACCCACTCTACTCGTAAAGTGGGTTCTTCCTGAGCGGCTGCCCTGGGTGTCTCAGCCTTACAGCTTTTCCGAGCTGCTACTTGGTCTGGTTCGAACACGTTTGCTAAGTTTTACCAGTTCGATACTTTGGCCTCTGATGACCTCAAGTTTGGTCAAGCAGTGTTGCAGGAGCCTGCACGCTCTCCCTCCTGTACTAACAGCTTTGGTACATCCCCATGGTACTAACATGGACCCCAGCATCCTCTAGGACAGGGGTGGGGAACTTCCGGCCCGCGAAGCCGTTTGGTCCGGCCCACCAGCTTGTGTCAGTGAGACAAGCTGCCGCTCAGTCGGGCGGCAGCGTGTCTCAGCTGTCAGAACAGGGAGACGGAGGAGAGCGCGGCTGTAGAATGGGAGCAGCGGCGTGTAGTACAAACCAGCCGCCGGTCCGTGAGCCAATCAGGAGCCGCGGCTGCCAGTCCGCGAGCTCTGATTGGCTCTCGAACCGGCGGCTGATTTGAAGTACTACACGACGACTCTTTCACCCGACAGCCGCGCTCTCCTCCGTCGCGTCCACGGTAAGCAGCACGGAGGGGAGGGCATTTGTTTACCTGGCACTGTGGGGGAATCTGTATACCTGGCACTATGGGGGCTGTATACCTGTCAATGTGAGGGGCATTTGTATACCTGGCACTGTGGGGGCATCTGTATACCTGGCACTGTGGGGGCATTTGTATACCTGTCACTGTGAGGGGCATCTGTATACCTGGCACTGTGGGGACATCTGTATACCTGGCACTGTGGGGGGCATTTGTATACCTGGCACTGTGGGGGCAATTGTGGATCTGGCACCGCACTATTGGGGGCATATGTGTATCACTTCCCATTTTAACTGGCCACACCCATTTTTTGGGGCGCGTGCACACACAGTAGCTCTAAGGGGCAGACCTACTGGGGGGCAGGGTAATTTTTTTACGTTTAAAATTTTTGTATGGCCCCCAAAGGATTTTATAAATATCCAAATGGCCCTCGGTAGAAAAAAGGTTCCCCACCCCTGCTCTAGGACGTAAGAGAAAATAGTATTTTAATTACCTACCGGTAAATACTTTTCTCGTAGTCCATAGAGGATGCTGGGCGCCCGCCCAGCGCTTCGTTTTCCTGCGTTGGTTTCATAGTTCAGTACTGTCTGGTTCCTAGGTAAGTTCTGCGTTATTTACTGTTTCAGCTGTTGTTGAGTTTTCCGGCATGTTGGCCAGATTTGTATGTTGTGTGAGCTGGTATGAATCTCACCACTATCTGTGTAATTCCTTCTCTCGAAGTATGTCGTCTCCTCGGGCACAGTTTCTAGACTGAGTCTGGTAGGAGGGGCATAGAGGGAGGAGCCAGCCCACACTCTTAAGCTCTTAGTGTCAATGGCTCCTGGTGGACCCGTCTATACTAATTATTAATTGTTACTAATATGGACCCCAGCATCCTCTACGGACTACGAGAAAAGGATTTACTGGTAGGTAATTAAAATACTATTATATAGGGGAGAAGGGACCGTACAGTGATATATGAGGGGGAATAACACAGCTCCCGGCACACACTGATATGTGATATTATTATTATATAGGGGAGAGGGGACCGTACAGTGATATATGAGGGGGAATAACACAGCTCCCGGCACACACTGATATGTGATATTATTATTATATATGGGAGAGGGGACCGTACAGTGATAAATGATGGGGAATAACACAGCCCCCGGCACACACTGATATGTGGTATTATTATTATATAGGGGAGAGGGGACTGTACAGTGATATTGAGGGGGAATAACACAGCTCCCGGCACACACTGATATGTGGTATTATTATTATATAGGGGAGAGGGGACCGTACAGTGATATATGAGGGGGAATAACACAGCTCCCGGCACACAATGATATGTGGTATTATTATATAGGGGAGAGGGGACCGTACAGTGATATATGAGGGGAATAACACAGCACCCGGCACACACTGATATGTGGTATTATTATATAGGGGAGAGGGGACTGTACAGTGAAATATGAGGAGGATTTACACAGCTTCCGACACACACTGATATGTGGTAGTAGTATTATATAGGGGAGAGGGGACCGCTATATGAGGGGGAATAACACAGCACCCGGCACACACTGATATGTGATATTATTATTTCTGCAGCGGGGCACACTGTGTTCCACAGGGAATTCATCGGGGTGTAGAGATGGCTCTTGATGCAGAGGCACCAACAGGCTAAAGCTTTAGACTGTCCCAGGATGTGTTGCGGTGCCTCCTCTATATAACCTAACAGGGGGCGCTAGGCAGCCTTGAAAAAGCTTTTTAGAAGACTTCATATGTCAGTGTGACATACTGTGCTACGGTTTCATCACGTCAGCGGCGTTGCATACTCCTGTTGGCTCTGTTCCTGGGTACTTGCTGCGAAGGTGCTACGGTTCCTAGGTATACCAACGCAGACGCTCTCCTGGATCGCGTGGCTGCTACTAAGGGAGGAGGTAAGAGGGTCCCCCAGGTGGGACCCGCCATTAAATCGTGTTCCGGTCTTGGCCTAAGGAGACGGATCGCGGCGCTGGCATGGATACTGTGGCCGTGCAGGGACCCCTCTATACCCGCCAGGGCATGGAAGCACAGGTTGGATAAGTAAAATATCCATTTTAATAAGGCTCCATAGTACCCGGTGGTGAGGACCAGCATAGGGGATAAGGTGCTTGACCTGTAGCCCCTCCCCCAGCTCCGGGTGCCATCTACTGCTAGTGATCCCGCCCTGGAGCTGCCTCACACTCTCCAACACATAACAGACCTTTGGGGATTACCCCAAATAGACATGATGGCCTCTCGTCTCAACAAGACGCTTTGACGTTATTGTTCCAGGTCGAAGGACCCACAGGCAGTGGCAGTGGACAGCGTGGTGTCTCCGTGGGTGTTCCAGTCGGTGTACGTGTTTCCACTACTCCCACTCATCCCAAGAATCTTAAAGCTCATAAGGAGAACAAGGGTTCCAGCGATCCTCATTGCTCCAGACTGGCCGAGAAGGGCTTGGTACGCGGACCTTCTGGATCTACTACAAGAAGAGCAGAGGCCCCTTCCTCTTCGAGAGGACCTGTTGCAGCAGGGGCTGTTCGATTATCAGGACTTACAACAGCTACGTCTGACGGCATGGAGGTTGAACTCCTGATACTAGCTTGGAAGGGCATTCCGAACAAAGTTATTCCTATTCTGATACATTACCATCGTATTTGGAAAAAATGTGTCTTGGTGTGAGTCCAAGAGGTTTCCTACGGTGGAGTTTCAACTGGGACGGTTTCTCCTCTTCCTGCAGGCCTGAGGTTGGGATCTGTGAAGGTCCAGATTTCAGCCCTATCCATTTTCTTCCAGTAACAATTGGCTGCCCTCCTTGAGGTTCAGACCTTTTTGAAGGGAGTTCTGCACATCCAGCCTCCCCTTGTACCGCCTGCGGCGCCACGGATCTTAACGTGATGTTGCAGTTTCTCCAGTCTAACTGGTTTGAGCCTCTGCAAGAGCTTGAGGTCAAGTTTCTTACGTGGAAGGCTGTCACTTTGTTGGCCTTAGCTTCTGCTAGACGTGTGTCGGAGTTGGGGGCTTTGTCTTGTAAGAGCCCCTACTTGATCTTTCATGCAGATAGAGCTGAGCTCCGGACGCGTCGGCAGTTTCTTCTGAAGGTTGTGTCGGCATTTCATATCAACCAACCTATTGTGGTGCCAGTTGCTGCTGACTCCTCAATTTCATCTAAGTCCTTAGATGTGCTAAGGGCTCTGAAGATATATGTGAAAAGGAGCTCATCACAGAAAATTTTACTCTCTTTTTGTCCTATATAATCCCCCAATAATTGGGTGTCCTGCTTCTAAGCAGACAATTTCTCGCTGGATCAGGGTCACTATCCAGCATGCATATTCTACGGCAGGATTGCCGTGTCCTAAGTCTGTTAAGGCCCACTCTACTCATAAGGTGGGGTTTTCCTGGGCGGCTGCCCGGGGTGTCTCGGCATTACAGCTTTGCCGAGCAGCAACTTGGTCTGGGACGAACACGTTTGCAAAGTTCTACAAGTTCGATACTTTGGCCTCTGATGATCTGAAGTTCAGTCAATCAGTTCTGCAGGAGCCTCCGCGCTCTCCCTCTCATTCTGGGAACTTTGATACATCCCCATGGTACTAATATGGACCCCAGCATCCTCTAGGACGTAAGAGAAAATAGGATTTTAATTACCTACCGGTAAATCCTTTTCTCGTAGTCCGTAGAGGATGCTGGGCGCCCGCCCAGCGCTTCGTTTTCCTGCAGTTGTTATCTGGTTCAGTACAACTTTGTTGTTAGTTATGTACGGCATTTTCTCATACGTCCTAGAGGATGCTGGGGACACTTCAAGAACCACAGGGTATAGACGGGATCCGCAGGAGACATGGGCACTTTTAGACTTTGAAGGGGTGTGAACTGGTTCCTCTCTCTATGCCCCTCCTCCAGACTCCAGTTTTAGAATTGTGCCCAGGGAGACTGGTCACATACAGGGGAGCTCTACTGAGTTTCTCTGAAAAGACTTTGTTAGGTTTTTTTATTTTCAGGGAGCGCTGCTGGCAACAGTCTCCCTCCATCGTGGGACTTAGGGGAGAGAAGTCAGACCTACTTCTAATGAGTTTAAAGGCTCTGCTTCTTGGTTACAGGACACCATTAGCTCCTGAGGGTTTGGAACATTAGGAACGCCTAGGGGTTCACTCCCAGAGCCCGCCGTCACCCGCCTTGCAGAGCCAGAAGTCAGAAGACAGGTGAGTAGAAGAAGACAGAAGACTTCAGTGACGGCTTTCTGAGGTACCGCACAGCGATCCCGCTGCGCGCCATGCTCCCACACACACAGCGGCACGACAGGGTGCAGGGCGCGGGCGCCCTGGGCAGCATAAAATCCTCATTTTCAGGCTGGCAAAAGTGGTATATAGTGCCTGGGCACAAAATCCGAACCCCCGCCAGTATATTATATTAAGAAAATAGCGGGGCTGAAGCGTGCCCCATTAAGGGGGCGGGGCTTAGCTCTCACAGCTCTCATCAGCGCCATTTTCTCTTCACAGAAGCTGCAGAGATGCTGGTCCTCTCCTCCAAACACTGCTATACAAGTAACAGGGTGCAAAACGGGGGGGGGGGGGGGGGTACATAATTTGGTGCAAATATAAAAGCTCTATTGGTCTGGGGCTTTATATTAAAGGTTCAGATCTGGGATTGAGCGCTGGGTTGTGAGCTGGCAAACTCCCTCTGTGTTTCTCTGACAGGCTTTACTGCGGGTCTGTCCCCTAGTTGCCCAGTGTGTCTGTGGGTGTCGGTACAAGTGTGTCGGCATGTCTGAGACGGAGTGCTCTTCCCAGGAGGAGACTGTGGTAGGGAGAGAAACGGCTGTGGGAGTGACCCTGTCAGCACCACCGACTCCTGATTGGGTAAATCTGTTGAATACCTTGAATGCTAATGTGGCTCTTATTAATAAGAGATTGGATAAATCTGAATCTCAGAACCAGGCATGGAAGAAATCTGTGGAGGATGTGTTATCACAGGTCCGGACCCCTCGGGGTCACACAAACGTTCATTTGCTCAGTTGGCAGACACAGATACCGACACGGACACTGACTCCGGTGTCGACTATAGTGATACCAGATTAGACCCAAAATTGTAAAAGAACATTCAGTACATGATTGTGGCAATAAAAGACATGTTACATATCACTGAGGACCCTGCTGTTCCTGATACTAGGGTCTGTATGTTTAAGGGAAAGAAACCTGAGGTAACATTTCCGCCCTCTCATGAACTGAATACCTTTTTTGAAAAAATGTAGGAAAATCCTGACAAAAAGTTTCTGATTCCCAAAAGGATTCAGGTGGCGTATCCGTTCCCCTCTGCGGATAGATATAAGTGGGAATCATCAGGTCAGGTGCTTCCCCATTGTGGACAAGGTCCTATCACGGTTGTCTAAAAGGGTGGCTTTACTGTCTCCTGACACTGCAGCCCTTAAGGATCCTGCGGATCGTAGACAGGAGAATACGTTAAAATCCATTTACGTCGCCACAGGTACGCTGCTCAGACCGGCCATTGCATCGGCGTGGGTGAGCACTGCTATTGAAAAGTGGGCAGATAACTTGTCATCTGATATAGATACCCTAGATAGGGATAGCATCCTGTTAACTTTTGGTTATATCAGGGACGCTGCGGCCTACCTAAAGGAGGCGGCGAGAGATATTGTCATTTTGGGATCAAGAGCCAATGCCTTGGCAATTTCAGCTAGGTGGGCATTATGGATTCATCAATGGAATGCTGATGCTGACTCTAAGAAAGCTATGGAGTCTCTCCCATATAACGGTAGTGTCTTGTTTGGTGAGGGTCTCACTGGTTTGGTATCTACTGCTACCGTGGGTAAGTCGTCATTTTTGCCTTATGTTCCTCCACAACAAAAGAAAGCTCACCACTTTCAGATACAGTACTTTCGGCCAAATAAATACAAAAAAGGCAGAGGTTATTCCTTCCTTGCCAATAGAGGAAGGGGAAAAGGTAAAAGATCTCCGGCCGTGGCAGGTTCCCAGGAGCAGAAGTCCTCCCCGGCTTCTGCCAAATCCACCGCATGACGCTGGGGCTCCTCTGCGGGAGTCCGCACCGGTGGGGGCACGTCTCAAGCTCTTTGTCACGATCCGGGTACTGAGACGCCATTTTCTGCCCGTTAGGTGCCTCCTGAGGTTGGCTCAGCAGGCTAGGGCCAGGCTTTAACCTTGGTTGTGGCCTGCAGCGCTGGTCTTAGCATCCACCCGGGTATGTGTACTCACGGAAGTGCGGTGCTCTCTGCCCCGCCGCGGCCGTCACCGCCGCATCCGAGGACCTATCCTGGATACACGTCCTCCATGTGTCTTTGCCATTCCTGTGGCCGCTGTGTGCATCTGGGTGCATGAAGCTCTGCTGTTGCGGCCTCCGCCGCCATTTTTACATGGCTAAAGTACTTTGTTCCCCTTCTGTGTGTGTGTGTTCATGGGCGCAGCCATGTTGGACTTCATCACATGACATTGTTCCTCCTATCCGCAGTGCTGACAGTGCTGGAGCCTAATTGCCCACCAATCCCTGCTAAGCTGTGGGTATAAATATCCTGGATTCACACCCAGAAGATTGTCAGTGCTTCTGTTTCCTTCAGCTACTCCAGTGTGCAGTTCTCTGTGGACTCTCTCTGCAGCTCAGCCTGACTCTCCAGTGGTTTCCTCCTGCGGTGCATTCCAGCTCTCCTGTATCCAGCTTGGTGAGCAGCCTGCTTCTCTGTGTTCCCGCATCCAGTGCTAAGTAGTGTGTATACTCCGGCTTCCCAGCAGCCACTCTTCATTTATACCCCTTTCACATCGCACAAATAACCCGGTATCGACACGGCAAATTGCCGTGTCGACACGGGTCAGTGTGCGATGTGAAAGCACTTTCTCTGAATTAGCGGGTCGCCTGACCCGGTAATTCAACCCGGTATAAAAGAAGGATTATACCCGGGTTGATTACCGGGTCAGGTGCGGTGTGAATGGGAGCCGTGTCGATGCGACACGGTTCCCATTCACAGCATAGGGAGAGGCGGCGCAGGAGATGAGCTCATCTCCCAGCGCCGCCTCCACCCCCGCCCCTGCTGCTGCTGCGTTCCCCCGCTGCTATGGCAACCGACCCGGTATATTGCCGGGTCGGAAAGCCAGCAGAAGGGAGCAAATGCCGGATCCCACCCGGTAAGGACACGTTTCTTTTACCGGGTGGGATCCGGCATTAGCGATGTGAAAGCGGTATTACATTTCTCAATTACCAGCGAACCCCAGCCTCACTTCTTATTTACCAGCGAACCCCAGCCTCATTTCTTATTTATCAGTGAACCCCAGCCTCATTTCTTATTTACCAGCGAACCCCAGCCTCATTTCTTATTTACCAGCGAACCCCAGCCTCATTTCTTATTTACCAGCGAACCCCAGCCTTATTTCTTATTTATCAGCGAACCCCAGTTTCATTTCCCATTTACCTGCAAACTTCAGCTTCATCTTCTGTTTACTCACGAACACTCACATTATTTACAGCTTCACAAATCATCCTCATCATCACGTTAATCCTCACCTGAGTCCTCAAGCTTTATACAGAACTTTTTATTCATTTCGGATTACTGGTCTCAACCAGCAGTATGTTCTTTATCCCTTGTGACAGTATTATTTCAATGCACCTTATTTGACTTTTTATTTAATAAAAACCTTCAAAGTTATTTCAGTTGTCGTGGTCACGCCTTCAGGCTTCTATTACTACTACTGTGCGCATGTCTAGGAGTCCACTCTCTCCTCCTACATTCCGGTACCAGTCAGCCCCTACAATTGAGGCTTCCAGTCACCGTCATCAGCCCTCAGTTGTGACACTCTTCAGTCAATTCTGGGCTCGTTCGGCCCTGGACCCATGGGTT
Organism: Pseudophryne corroboree; assembly: GCF_028390025.1. Lineage (NCBI taxonomy): Eukaryota > Metazoa > Chordata > Amphibia > Anura > Myobatrachidae > Pseudophryne > Pseudophryne corroboree. Next base: position 8,709 of record NW_026968969.1, read on the forward strand.
TTAGAAATAGTGGCCCTCATTCCGAGTTGATCGGTCACAAGGAGAATGTAGCAGAGTTACACACGCTAAGCCTACGCCTACTGGGAGTGTATCTTAGCTTCTTAAAAGTGCGACTGAGGTAATCGCAATATTGCGATCACAAACCTCGTAGCAGTTTTAGAGTAGCTTCAGACTTACTCTGCCTGTGCGATCAGTTCAGTGCTTGTCGTTCCTGGTTGACGTCACAAACACACCCAGCGTTCGCCCAGACACTCCCACCGTTTCTCCGGCCACTCCTGCGTTTTTTCCGGAAACGGTAGCGTTTTCAGCCACACGCCCATAAAACGCCGTGCTTCCGCCCAGTAACACCCATTTCCTGTCAATCACACTACGATCGCCGGAGCGAAGAAAAAGCCGTGAGTAAAATTACTTTCTTCATAGCAAAGTTACTTGGCGCAGTCGCAGTGCGAACATTGCGCATGCGTACTAAGCGGATTTTCATTGCGATGCGATGAAAAATACAGAGCGAACAACTCGGAATGAGGGCCAGTGTCCCAGGGGAACAAACTGAAGTTTCAAGACGTTCCCCTCACCGATTTTTCAAATCGGCCTTACCAGTTTCTCTTCCGGACAGGAAGGCTGTATGCGATGCAATACAGAAGTTGTGACTAAATCAGGTCATTATCAGGGTTCCCCTGTCACAATAGGGAGAAGGCTTTTATTCAAGCCTGTTTGTGGTCCTGAAACCGGAGGGCTCGGTCAGACCAATTCTGAACCTAAAGTCCCTCAATCTTTACCTAAGAAAATTCAAATTCAAGATGGAATCTCCCTGAGCGGTGATCTCCAGTCTGGAGGAAGGCGTGTTGGTCGACATAAAGGATGCCTACTTACACGTCCCCATATATCCTCCGCATCAGGCTTACCCGAGGTTTGCTATTTAGGATTGTCATTACCAATTTCAGACGTTGCCATTTGGTCTGTCCACGGCTCCGAGGATTTTCACCAAGGTAATGGCGGAAATGATGGTTCTCCTTCGCAGACAAGGAGTCACAATTGTCCCTTACTTGGATGATCTCCTGATAATGGCGAGATCCAAAGACAAGCTGGAGCAGGACATTGCGCTCTCCCTGACAGTTCTGCAGCAACATGGTTGGCCCCTAAACTTGCCGAAGTCACAGTTGAATCCGACGAAACGGCTGTCGTTTTTGGGAATGATTCTGGACACAAAACTACAGAGTTTTTCTTCCAGAAGAGAAGGCTCTGGAAATTCAGGGTTTGGTCAAACAAATTCTGAAACCAGCGAGAGTATCAGTCCATCAATGCACTCGATTGCTGGGCGGCCTACGAGGCCATTCAATTTGGTAGATTCCATGCCAGAGTGTTTCAGTGGGACCTATTGGACAAGTGGTCCGGATCCCATCTGCACATGCACCGGAAAATAATCCTGTCCTCCAAGACCAGAATCTCACTCCTGTGGTGGCTGCACACCCCTCACCCCCTAGAGGGACGCAGGTTCAGAATCCAGGACTGAATCCTAGTAACCACGGATGCGAGTCACCGAGGCTGGGGAGCAGTCACACAGGGGGAAACCTTCCAGGGAAAATGGTCAAGCCAGGAAGTTTGTTTACACGTAAATGGCCCTTAAATCCTGAACGTTTATAACGGCCTTTTTCAAGCGGAACGTCTTCTTCGCAAGCTGCCCGTCCTAATACGTTCGGACAACATAACAGCAGTGGCGCACATAAACTGCCAGGGTGGAACGAAGAGCAGGGCGGCAATGGTAGAGGCCACAAAAGTTCTCCGCTGGGCGGAAAGACATACAAGCGCTCTGTCAGCAATCTTCATTCCAGGAGTGGACAACTGGGAAGCAGACTTCCTCAGCAGACACGATCTCCATCCAGGAGAGTGGGGTCTTCATCAAGAGGTCTTCACAGAGGTGACAATTCTTTGGGGAATTCCTCAAATAGTATGATGGCGTCTCGCCTCAACAAGAAACTTCAGAGATATTGTTCCAGGTCGAGGGATCCTCAAGCAATAGCAGTGGACGCGCTGGTGACACCATGGGTGTTTCAGTCGGTGTACGTGTTCCCTCCGCTTCCACTCATTCCAAAGGTGCTAAAGATCATAAGAAGAACAAAGGTTCAGGCGATCGTCATTGTTCTGGACTGGCCAAGGAGGGCTTGGTATCCAGATCTTCAGGAATTACTCTTAAGAGATCCCTGGCCTCTTCCGCTACGAGAGGATCTGTTACAGCAGGGGCCGTGCGTATATCACGTCTTACTGCGGCTACGTTTGATGGCTTGGCGGTTGAACGCCGGATCCTTGCCGAAAGGGTATTTCCAGTGAAGTCATTCCCACACTTCTTCAAGCTAGAAAAGTAGTAATGTCTAACCATTATCACCGTATTTGGAGAAAATATGTGTCTTGGTGTGAATCCAAGAAGGCTCCTACGGAAGAATTTCAGCTGGGGCGTTTTCTCCATTTCCTGCAAGCAGGTGTTGATGCGGGCCCAAAGTTAGGCTCGATTTAAAGTACAAATTTCGGCCTTATCGGTTTTCTTTCAAAAACAATTGGCCTTCCTTCCAGAAGTTCAGACTTTCGTGAAAGGAGTTTTGCACATCCAACCTCCATTTGTGCCCCTAGTGGCACCATGGGATCTTAACGTGGTGTTGCATTTTCTTCAGTCACATTGGTTTGAACCTTTACAGAAGGTTGAGTTGAAATTTCTCACTTGGAAAGTGGTCATGCTATTGGCCTTAGCATCCGCAAGGCGGTTGTCTGAGTTAGCGGCTTTGTCTCACAAGAGCCCTTATTTAATCTTCCATGAGGATAGAACGGAGTTGAGGATTCGTCAACAATTTCTGCTGTAGGTGGTTTCATCGTTCCACATGAACCAGCCTATTGTGGTGCCAGTGGCTACTGACGCCTTCGCGGAGTCAAAATCTCTCAATGTTGTCAGGGCCTTGAAGATTTATGTTGCCAGAACGGCACAACTTAGGAAAATGGAAACCTTGTTTATCCTGTATGCTGCCAACAAGATTGGAACGACTGCTTCAAAGCAGACTATTGCGCGCTGGATCTGCAATACGATTCAGCATGCTCATTCTACGGCTGGATTGCCGTTACCGAAATCAGTGAAGGCCCACTCTACCAGGAAAGTGGGCTCATCCTGGGCGGCTGCCCGTGGAGTCTCGGCATTACAACTCTGCCGAGCAGCTACTTGGTCGGGTTCAAACACTTTTGCAAAATTTTATAAGTTTGATACCCTGGCTGATGAGGACCTCATGTTTGGTCAATCGGTGCTGCAGAGTCATCCGCACTCTCCCGCCCGTTCTAGACCTTTGGTATAAACCACATGGTTCTTGAAGTGTCCCCAGCATCCTCTAGGACGTAAGAGAAAATAGGATTTTGATATCTACCGGTAAATCCTTTTCTCTTAGTCCGTAGAGGATGCTGGGCGCCTGTCCCAGTGCGGACTCTATCTGCAGTTATTAGTTATTAATTATGTTTACACACAGGTTGTGTTTCTGTTATAGTCAGCCTGTTGCTGACATGGTTCATGCCGTTGACTGGAGTTTCTGTTAAATGCCATGTTGTACGGCGTGTTTGTGGTGTGAGCTCTCACCTTAGCTTAACAATAAATCTTTTTCCTCGAAATGTCCATCTCCCTGGGCACAGTTCCTATAACTGGAGTCTGGAGGAGGGGCATAGAGGGAGGAGCCAGTTCACATCCCTTCAAAGTCTTAAAGTGCCCATGTCTCCTGTGGATCCCGTCTATACCCCCATGGTTCTTGAAGTGTCCTCAGCATCCTCTACGGACTAAGAGAAAAGGATTTACCAGTAGGTATCAAAATCCTATTATTACTTGGTAAGTAATGTTTCAGCTGTTGCTGAAGGTTTTCAAGCTCGTTAGCTTGATGTGCCCTGTATGTGTGAGCTGGTATGAATCTCGCCCCTATCTGTGTATAATCCTTCTCTCGAAGATGTCCATCTCCTTGGGCACAGTTTCTAGACTGAGTCTGGTAGGAGGGGCGTAGAGGGAGGGGCCAGCCCACACTCTCAAATTCTTAAAGTGCCAATGGCTCCTGGGGGACCCGTCTATAGCCCATGGTACTAATGTGGACCCCGGCATCCTCTACGGACTACGAATAAAAAGGATTTACAGGTAGGTAATTAAAATACTTTTTTTAATTACCTACCGGTAAATCCTTTTGTTGTAGTCCCTAAGGGATATTGGGCGCCCGCCTCTGTGCTGTGACTTTCTGCAGATTCTCTGTTATGTGTTACCTCTTCAGCTGTTGCTGTTTATGTTGCCAGCTGTTGCTGGCCAAGTTATGTTATGGTGTGCTGGTGTGTAAATCTCACCACACTTATTATTATGTTCCTTCTCTCAAGTATGTCATTTCTTGAGAGAAGGAACATACACAGATAGTTTTACCTATAACTGCCTGTGAGAGGAAGCATAGAGGGGAGGAGCCAGCACACCCAGTTGAAGAAATGTAAAGTGCACTGGCTCCTTTGGACCCCGTCTATACCCTATCGTACTAATGTGTCCCCAATATCCCTTATGGACTATGAGAAAAGGATTTACCGGTAGATATCAAAATCCTATTTTTGTCCCTTCTGCTCACTACCTGGGGGTAAATAATATCACACAACATATTAATCGTGAAATGAGAGGATAAAGAGTGTAGTAATACATTTGCAGGTGCGCACATAGCAGGGGATTCCTGTTGCCCAGATCCTTTCTGAAGTGAGATCATAGAGACCCTGCCTGTCTCCTCCCACATTCTTTAACTATTTACTGTTTCCTGGTGCAGCCAATCAGAATAGAGCGCGGGGAGCCCAGGATGTAGAGAGGGGACACAGCAATGAGTGAGGCATGAAGAGGGTGCTTCAGAAATGTTACGGCCCATATAGATAGTTACTGGTAGTGGGATTGTCTATCAGAGCATAATGCAGCTGTCTATATATTACTATAGAGATGTCATCCACGCCAGACACTAGTGTGACCCAATGTTGGTGATGTGTATACGTCCACTGTAGTACTTTCACTATCACACTGTGAGAGGCTGCTGCTATATATTGTTATATACCAGAACGTCATCTGATTAGTACTCAGGCTTATGCTCCTTCTACTGATATAAATGGTCAGATATTTGAATATGTTACATGTGTTTAATGTGATGTTATGTTAATTATTTTAATTATTATATTTATTTCTAGATAATTACGTGGTGCGGATCCAGAGACTTTGAGGATGGACATGGACCGGAGTCACACAAATGAGAGGATATTACATCTCACCCTGGAGATCGTCCACCTGCTGACTGGGGAGGTGAGGGGATCTGGGAGTGTCACAATGACATCACTTCTATCTATAGTAATAATACCGGGACATGACTAAGGAGGTGAGTGGATCTGGGAGTGTCACAGTGACGTCATTTACATCTATAATAATAATAATACAGGGACATGACTGGGGAGGTGAGGGGATCTGGCAGTGTCACAGTGACATCACTTATACCTAGAGTAATAATGCAGGGACATGACTGGGGAGGTGAGGGGATCTGGGAGTGTCACAGTGACATCACTTCTATCTATAGTAATAATACAATGACATGACTGGGGAGGTGAGAGGATCTGGGAGTATCACAGTGACATCACTTCTATCTGTAGTAATAATAAAGGGACATGACTGTAGAGGTTAGGGGATCTGGGAACGTCACAATGACATCACATATATCTACAGTAATAATACCGGGACATGACTGGGGAGGTGAGGGGATCTGGCAGTGTCACAGTGACGCCATTTACATCTATAGTAATAATACAGGGACATGACTGAGGAGGTGATGGGATCTGGGAGTGTCACAGTGACATCACTAATACCTATAGTAATAATACAAGGACATGGTTGGGGAGGTGAGTGGATATGGGAGCGTCACAGTGACATAACATATATCTATAGTAATAATACAGGGACATGACTGGGGATGTGAGGGGATCTGGGAGTGTCACAGTGACATCACTTATATCTATAGTAATTATACAGGGACATGACTGGGGAGGTGAGGGGATCTGGGAGCGTCACAGTAACATCACATATCTATAGTAGTAATACAGGGACTAGACTGGGGAGGTGAAGGGATCTGGAAGTGTCACAGTAACGTAATTTACATCTATAGTAATAATACAGGGACATGACTGGGGAGGTGAAGGGATCTGGGAGTTTCATAGTGCCATTATAGATCTATAGTAATAATACAGGGACATGACTGGGGAGGTGATGGGATCTGGGAGATTCACACTGACATCACTTATATCTATAGTAATAATACAGGGACATGACTGGGGAGGTGAGGGGATCTGGGAGATTCACAGTGACATCACTTATATATACTGTTTAGTAATAATACAGGGAGATGACTGGGGAGGTGAGTGGATCTGGGAGGCTCCACTTCTTATGATTCTGGACTCCAGGATGCACCTATTTAGACATATTCAGGATAATTAATAAAAGGTTTGTACATTTGGATGTAGCTGGTAATATGAGGTGTGACCTCCAGCCTCTGTGGATCCTTTACAGAAACAGTAGTATCACAGTGTTACCTCTCCTGCATCTCCACCACTCTCAGTGGGCGGCTGTTCTCAGTCCTCTGTTTTCCTCCAGCTCCCTCCACATCATCATCTTACTGTCTGCACTACTCTGTCCAAGGCACGTGATTCATCTGTGGGTGCCGACCATATACCGAGGACACTGAGTGCTGGGCCCACTGAGGATGGCGGGAGACGTGCTATATACACTCCACTATCCTGTATACAGGAAATGGTTCCATGTAAGATTGGAGTTGTCCTCATATATTACACTGTTGTGTTTTTTGCAGGTATTCCCTAAAAAGTGTAACTTCAAATAGGCAAACTAATTAATTTACTTTCAACGTTGTCTCTATCAATACACAGGGTTACACAGTAGTGAAGAAGACATTCCTTGACCATCTGACAACCATTAGCTGTGCCTCCATCACGGTGCCTCCACCTCAGTCACAGATACATGAGAGGGACGATGACCAGAAGATCCTGGAACTCACCAACAAGATCATTCAGCAGCCATCTGGAGAGGTGACTACTGGGAATGGGGCATTATACAGTAACACCAGGGGATGTGTCTGGGTGATGACTGGAGAGGTGACTGCTGGGAATGGGCATTATACAGTAACACCAGGGGATGTGTCTGGGTGATGACTGGAGAGGTGACTGCTGGGAATGGGACATTATACAGTAACACCAGGGAACGTGTCTGGGTGATGACTGGAGAGGTGACTGCTGGGAATGGGGCATTATACAGTAACACCAGGGGACGTGTCTGGGTGATGACTGGAGAGGTGACTGCTGGGAATGGGGCATTATACAGTAACACCAGGGGACGTGTCTGGGTGATGACTGGAGAGGTGACTGCTGGGAATGGGACATTATACAGTAACACCAGGGGATGTGTCTGGGTGATGACTGGAGAGGTGACTGCTGGGAATGGGACATTATACAGTAACACCAGGGGATGTTTCTGGGTGATGACTGGAGAGGTGACTGCTGGGAATGGTGCATTATACAGTAACAGCAGGGGATGTGTCTGGGTGATGACTGGAGAGGTGACTGCTGGGAATGGGTCATTATACAGTAACACCAGGGGACGTGTCTGGGTGATGACTGGAGAGGTGACTGCTGGGAATGGGTCCTTATACAGTAACACCAGGGGACGTGTCTGGGTGATGACTGGAGAGGTGACTGCTGGGAATGGGGCATTATACAGTAACACCAGGAGATGTGTCTGGGTGATGACTGGAGAGGTGACTGCTGGGAATGGGGCATTATACAGTAACACCAGGAGATGTGTCTGGGTGATGACTGGAGAGGTGACTGCTGGGAATGGGGCATTATACAGTAACACCGGATGGACGTGTCCGGGTGATGACTGGAGAGGTGACTGCTGGGAATGGGACATTATACAGTAACGCCAGGGGATGTGTCTGAGTGATGACTGGAGAGGTGACTGCTGGGAATGGGGCATTATACAGTAACACCAGGGGACGTGTCTGGGTGATGACTGGAGAGGTGACTGCTGGGAATGGGTCATTATACAGTAACACCAGGGGACGTGTCTGGGTGATGACTGCAGAGGTGACTGCTGGGAATGGGTCATTATACAGTAACACCAGGGGACGTGTCTGGGTGATGACTGGAGAGGTGACTGCTGGGAATGGGACATTATACAGTAACACCAGGGGACGTGTCTGGGTGATGACTGGAGAGGTGACTGCTGGGAATGGTGCATTATACAGTAACTCCAGGGGACGTGTCTGGGTGATGACTGGAGAGGTGACTGCTGGGAATGGGGTATTATACAGTAACACCAGGGGACGTGTCTGGGTGATGACTGGAGAGGTGACTGCTCGGAATGGGACATTATACAGTAACTCCAGGGGACGTGTCTGAGTGATGACTGGAGAGGTGACTGCTGGGAATGGGGCATTATACAGTAACTCCAGGGGACGTGTCTGGGTGATGACTGGAGAGGTGACTGCTGGGAATGGGGCATTATACAGTAACACCAGGGGACGTGTCCGGGTGATGACTGGAGAGGTGACTGCTGGGAATGGGACATTATACAGTAACTCCAGGGGACGTGTCTGGGTTTTGACTGGAGAGGTGACTGCTGGGAATGGGGCATTATACAGTAACACCAGGGGACGTGTCTGGGTGATGACTGGAGAGGTGACTGCTGGGAATGGGACATTATACAGTAACACCAGGGGATGTGTCTGGGTGATGACAGGAGATGTGACTGCTGGGAATGGGACATTATACAGTAACACCAGGGGACGTGTCTGGGTGATGACAGGAGATGTGACTGCTGGGAATGGGACATTATACAGCAACACCAGGGGACGTGTCTGGGTGATGACTGGAGAGGTGACTGCTGGGAATGGGACATTATACAGTAACACCAGGGGATGTGTCTGGGTGATGACAGGAGATGTGACTGCTGGGAATGGGACATTATACTGTAACACCAGGGGACGTGTCTGGGTGATGACTGGAGAGGTGACTGCTGGGAATGGGGCATTATACAGTAACACCAGGGGACGTGTCTGGGTGATGACTGGAGAGGTGACTTCTGGGAATGGGACATTATACAGTAACACCAGGGGACGTGTCTGGGTGATGACTGGAGAGGTGACTGCTGGGAATGGGACATTATACAGTAACACCAGGGGATGTGTCTGGGTGATGACTGTATCACTGTGTGTGTCAGGTTCCTATAAGGTGTCAGAATGTCACTGTCTATCTCTCCATGCAGGAGGGGGAGTATATAGAGGAACACAGGGGTCTGTACAAGGACGTGATGATGGAGAATCACCGGCCCCTCACATCACTGGGTAAGACGAGACTGTCATGCATTGTACAGGGGAGAGCAGGTATGGGGTCCCCTATATACACACATCATCTGATAATCACATATATACACTGTACTCAGTCACTGTGTGTCTCCTACAGATGGACCCAGTAACAGAGATACCCCAGAGAGATGTCCCCGTCCTCTGTATTCCCAGGATTGTACAGAGGAGAATCACAGGATCCCACAGAAGGATCAGGTAGGTGGGATTTAGGGTCTCGCCAATATACCAAAGTGACTTTTAACTGCTTCGTCTGTATTAAAACTGTGTATCATACACTGATATTATACTGTTTAATCTCAAGTAATGACATCAGACATTATTAGAAAGGTGTTTTTTTTGTGGGTTATTTAGGATGAATTTCTGACTGATAATAATGCAGAATATATAGTGGGAGAAGAAGAGACGTATTTTACTGATAATATGGCAAAACATACAGAAGAAGAAGAAGAAGAGTCGTATGTGACTGATATGAAAGAAGAATTTATAGAGGGAGAAGAAAAGACGTATTTTACTGATAACATGGCAAAACATACAGAAGAAGAAGGAGAAGAAGAAGAGACGTATGTGAGGGGGGATCAGCAGTGTAAGGAGGAGCAAATACCTACAGCCATCAGCACAGGTGAGTAATAAACACTTATTACAGAACAGTCACATGTTCTCCTTACTCAGTCACTGCAGCAGTTTCTTATTCTACACCCTCCTCTGTCAGTACAGACTAATGATGGAAATGTATCTGCCCAGTGGGAGATTCAGGAGCCATCAGCCCCTATTTCATTAACGTCCTAGAGGATGCTGGGGACTCCGTAAGGACCATGGGGATAGATGGGCTCCGCAGGAGACATGGGCCCTGGGCAGCAATATAAACCTCTTATTTGGCAAAAGAGAGCATATATACAGCTGGACACTGTATATATGCATGAGCCCCGCCAATTTTACTCTTTTAGCGGGACTGAAGCCCGCCGCCGAGGGGGCGGGGCTACTCCCTCAGCACTCACCAGTGCCATGTTTTTCTCCACAGCACCGCTGAGAGGAAGCACCCCGGACTCTCCCCTGCTTATACCATGGTAGAAGAGAGGGCTTTAAAGAAGAGGGAGGGGGGGGGGGCACATAATTCGGCACAGATAATAATAACAGCACTACTGGGTAAACATTAAATTGCTGTGTTTTTCCTGGGGTATTAGCGCTGGGTGTGTGCTGGCATACTCTCTCTCTCTCTGTCTCTCCAAAGGGCCTTGTGGGGGAACTGTCTTCAGATAAGAGAATTCCCTGAGTGTGTGGTGTGTCGGTACGTGTGTGTCGACATGTCTGAGGTAAAAGGCTCTTCTACGGAGGAGATGGAGCAAATGTGTGTGTGTGTGGTGTCTCCGTCGACAACGCCGACACCTGACTGGATATGTGGAGTTAAGTGCTGAAGAAAATTTATTGCACAAAAGATTAGAGAACAGACAGTGGGGTATATTTACTAAGGTCTCGATTTTGGCCGAGATGGTGTTTTTTCTTCCAAGTGTCATCTCAGGAATTTTTTTTTTCAAATAACTTTTTATTGAGTCATCATGAAAGTCACAAAAAGCAAATAAATCATAAGGTTATAATTCACAAACATTAAGATCAAGTAGTATACATCAACAATGTCTACATTAAGGGTATCAAGGTAACCAACTAATGTACACAATTACATGCGGTACAGTCGCACTGCATATAAGTAACTATTACTTATCCGCCGCACGACCAACGGAATCGTTTTTTTAGGCTGCGAAACCTTCAGCCGGAGCGTATTCTCAAAACGGGCCTATATGGGTACTACGCTATCCCCCGGGGCTGTGCTCACTACCTCTGACCTTTCTTAAGTCAGGGTCTTCAGTGCTTCGTTACTTACCTTAAACGGATTTCTGACTCTCGCGGACCTTTTGATCTGCTGTACTACTAATTGCTCCTTTTACCTTATACACTGTTAACGTGAGATGGCCTTCTCCCACGCCACCACGTGTTCACTTCACGGGTGTCCTTTGACGAGATCTCGATTTCCGGGGTTCACACAAAAACCTTTATTTGCATACACATGCTCTTTCTCTTCATATATACTTTGATTTTTCTGTACAGAAAATTTCTTTCATTCAGGTAACACAGGCTAATCCCAGAGGAGATGCAACGAGAGAAGGATCTTTTTTAAACTAAAATTTTGGAAACTGAACAAATCTGTGCTATTATCGCGTGGCTTCCGTATCGCCTACTAAAACAATGCTATCGTGTGATTTGTATCTAGTGGGCGTATCTGTACGCACATTGCGTAATTTACGCCACGTGTGTAGGCCTTTGCGTTGCGTACGCTGTCTCGCACTCGGTCAGAGACACGTGTACACAGGCCGGATACTCCCGCAGTAACACAAATAACACGCTTCTATAAACGCAAACGATATTTAACTATAATCGTTTACCAAGCACCACACAGTGTCTCCTGTATAACCTTTATAACTGGGTCAGGCTGCGTGCGTGTTTTACAATTACTCCCTTAAGTATTAATCTTACTTTTAACTAAATAGCAACAAATTTTCTCAGCACGTGATCAATGCCAATGGCAAACAGAAAGGTAGATATGTGAAAGTACACAAATGAAAATACAGGTGTGTTGCGTGTGCTATATGCACCAATACAGAAATTAAAACAGGTTTAAAAGACAATAGCTTAACGTTCTTAGCTTTCGGATTCGGATCCCACCAGCATCCCTACAAACCAAGCGGAGCAGACGCTTATCTAATCAGCACTACCATATCCCCGACCACCAAATGGTTAACAGGGGGATACTACCTTCCTGCCCTTTGCTGATGGATAAAGTCTGCCTGGTTCCGCTAGGCTGTGGATATGAGGAGGCCCGGACGATGCCCCCAATTGATAATGTCAATTATTACCTTAAAACATAAGCTATATACTATTTACGGACTAAGTACGCTATTGGCGCACTGAGTACCGTAAGGGTACGCACTTAGCGTAGCTGACGCTAGGCCGTGGGCGCGATGCACGAGCGACACGTATGCTCACAGAATCACGCTTAGTATCGAGCACGCTATAGGCGTCCCGAGCACCGTAATGCTACGCTATTGGCGTAGCGGACGCTGCGCCGTGAGTGAGACACGAGCGGCGCAGACGCTCACAGAATGTTACACAGAAAACCTTATTAACCACACACAGTAAGGGTAAGCTTATACTCTAAACCTTGGCAATGTAATACTACAATGATGTAACGCTTATTAACCTTGATAATATGTAAGCTGTTTGAGCGATTGAGACGCTAAGAAAACCCTTTACAGTAACTAGTGAAAACACAAGACCTGGTTTGGATTTAAAAACTTTGTGGATGATTCTTTAGAGTGAAAAGGGAAAACACTACAAAACTAACATCAAAATCTAAACAGAATAACAAGGAATAATATGAACAATAGCATACAATCGCAAACACGAGCAAACAGAATGAGAATAAATGGCAAACACAAAGGATAACAAAATGGCTACAGAGAACAATACATACGTGGGAATGATTCAAGAGCGCGTCCTGGATCCAGCCCTCATCATTCAATGAGAAAGCCTTTCAGAGAGAGTAAGTGACTGGCTCAGGCAATGGTGGTCCTTATATACACAGCATACAGTAACAATACAATGGTCCCTATAATCTCATTGTTCATTGGACACAGGAATGTGTCTCTGCATTATAACAAAAGGTCATAGGTGGGTTCGAGCAGGTGGGCTGTGTCTTTCTCCAACTGCTCAGGTGGGAGGTATCCTCAGGTTTCCCGCCGCATGGATAATGAACAGCAAATACAGTAAATGTCTATTAACTACTTTTGTACATAAGTATACGCAGGAGCGAGCAATCTCTTCCTAACCAACACCAAAATGTTACCATTAAAATACTCTACAGCTGGATACTAGACACCAACCTTTATCTGACCCTTCCTATCATGCAAAGAGGAATCTCTCTGTCCAAGAACCATTTACACTAAACATACTTGCTGACATTGTTTATGGGAATAATATCTATAAAACACACTATTTGTGTTAAATGTATTACGAACGAGTCGCACGCTAGACGCTTACAAACTCCGCCGTAAATACTCATCTCCATGCGCATGAGACGTTGGAGCGTCCCCTACGCAACCTGGGGGGATGCGTACGCACGGGAAAGTGGGTGCCCGAGCAGCGGTCATGTGCATTGGGGTTAGTACAAGGCATGTGAATCATGATATTTTTCGACTTTGACACTCAGCCAGCAGCAAAATCCTTAGGCCAGTATAATCTTAAAAAAGCGGGAAGACGGCGCTATTAAGGGGGCGGAGCTTCTCAGAGCGGACCCAGCAGCGTTCAGCGCCATTTTCCTGCCTGCAGCTGCCTGTGAAGAGTAGTCCGTCCAGAGCAACTCCAGTTATCTATATGGTAGAAGGGGGGGGGAGGCTGTGTATAGACTGTCACCTATTAAGGGGCACAGTCAGTGCTGTTTAAGGGTCTCCCTATACCTGGAAAGCGCTGTGTGTGGGTTGGCTCCAAACTCTGTCTCTTTGCCATTATTGGGAGGGGGGAAACTCTGTCTGCCCTTTAACCTGTGTGTATGTGGGGTTTGCAAGCAACCATGTCTAGAGACTGTCTCATATGCTGCATAGGATATATCTTCTCAGTATGATCCCATTCCATGTAATCAGGATTGCACTGTTGTAGCGCAGATCCCGTTTATGGAACCGGAGTGGTTTGCCTCTATTAAGGGGTTTATTTCTTAGATTTCGGAGAGGGTTGCATAGACTGAGAATGCAACTCAGGTATTGCAGTCTTCTATGGTAGTATGGTCCGGTTCTGTTCACTCGGGCCCCCCTGCGGTACACTATCAAAAACGTGCTCTTGCCCAAATTACGCAAGATGGCACGGATACCGATTCTGACACGGCAGACGGTGATGGGGATGTGTTGAGGGGAATGGCATCATTTGCTAAGGAGGTGCAGTTGATGATTGAGGCCATGCGGGATGTGTTGAATATTGCAGACACAATTCCTGTGTAGGTTGAGGAGGCTTACTTCACAGACATTAAGAAAGCCTCGCTAACCTTCCCTGCTTCTAAAGAATTAAATTATATATTTGAAAAATCCTGGGAAAACCCGGATAAAAAATTCCAGATCCCCATACAGGATTCTGCAAGGTTTCTGGTAGAATCCATGAAGGATCCGGGTTCCATGGCTGTGGGGATCTCCTCCATGTCCGTCTCAGCTCGCAGGGGTCTCTGGCCGCGCCAATGGTCTGCGGACGCGGAATCCTGGAAAAGTGTGGAGAACCTACCCAGGTCAGGCTCTTTTTGTGGAGGCGCTGGATGCGTGGATTGCCACAGCTACCGCGGGTAAGTGTCCTTTTCTTCTCTCAGCTGCACCGGCTATGAAGAAACTTTTTTCTCCCAACACGTCACGGTCCTTTCGGCCCGCTAGGACTAGAAAGAATAAGCCCTCTCACACCTTCTTTAGAGGTGGTCGTGCCAAATCCAAAAAACCTGCAACTGCAGGTTCCCAGGACCAGAAGTCTGCTTCTGGTGCCTCAAAGCCCTCAGCATAACGGTGGACCGCACAGCCTGGAGGTAGGTCAGGTGGGAGCGAGACTCCGGCATTTCAGCCACGTCTGGGTGTCGTCTGGCCTGGATCCCTGGGTACAGGATATTGTGTCCCAGGGGTACAGACTGGAGTTTCAAACTCTTTCACCTCACCGAATCTTCAATCAGGCTTGCCAGCTTTGCCGGCAGACAGAGCTTTTCTACTGGACGCTGTCCGAAAATTGGAACTGTTGGAGGTCATTGTTCCAGTTCCACCTCATCAGTTAAACAAGGGTTACTAAGCAAAACTTTTTAAGGTACAGAAGACGAATGGAGGAGGTAACCGGTTCGTTCAGGCCAATACTGAGCTCGTTAAACCCTTATCTCAAGGAGTTCAAATTCAAAATGGAGTCTCTGAGAGCGGTGATTTCCAAACTGGCGGAGGGGATGTTCCTGGTGTCCCTGGACATCAAGAATGCATACCTCCACATTCCGATGTGGTTGCCGCATCAGGCTTACCTCAGGTTTGCACTGTTAGCCGATCACTATTAATTTAAAGCACTGCCATTCGGTCTCTCCACGGCACCGAGGGTCTTCACCAAGGTGATGGTGGAGATAATGGTTCTCCTCCGCAAGCAGGGGGTGAACATAATTCCATATCTGGACGACCTGCTGATCAAGGCATTGTCCAGGGAGAAGTTGTTAAGGTCCATTGCTCTCACAACGCATCTGCTCAGGGAGCACGGTTGGATCCTGAACCTTCCAAAGTCTCATCTGGAGCCGACAAGGAGGCTGTCTTTTTCTGGGGATGATCCTCGACACGGACGTGCAGAGGGTGTTCCTACCAGTGGAGAAAGCGTTGGTGATACAAACAATGGTCTGTGATGTCTTGAAGCCTGCCCGGGTATCGGTTCATCAGTGCATCCACCTGCTGGGGAAGATGGTTGCCTCCTACGAGACTCTGCAGTACGGAAGGTTTCATGCTCAGTCCTTTCAACTGGATCTCCTGGACCAGTTGTCGGGATCCCACCTACACATGCACCAGAGGATACGTCTGTCACCAAAAGCAAGGATTTCACTCCTCTGGTGGCTGCAACTGCCTCACCTTCTGGAGGTTCGGGGTTCAGGACTGGATCCTTCTAACCATGGATGCAAGTCTCAGAGGTTGGGGAGCAGTCACTCAAGGGAAAACCTTCCAAGGAAGGTGGTCAAGTCAGGAATCCTTTCTTCCAATAAACTTCCTGGAGCTGAGAGCCATGTACAACAGCCTTCTTCAAGCAGCACACCTTCTGCAGGATCGGGCTGTTCATGCGCAGTCAGACAACGTGACCACAGTGGCCTACAAAAACTGACAAGGCAGAACGAAGAGCAGGGCTGCAATGTCAGAGGTGACAAGAATCCTCCTCTGGGCAGAAAGGCACACAGTGGCGCTGTCAGCAATCTTAATTCCAGGAGTGGACAACTGGGAAGCGGACTTCCTCAGCAGACACAATCTCCATCCAGGAGAGTGGGGCCTCCTCCCGGAGGTGTTCGAGGAGGTAACAGGTTGGTGGGGGGTTCCTCACATAGACATGATGGCCTCCTGCCTCAACAAGAAGCTGCAGAGGTACTTTTCCAGGTCGAGGGACCCACAAGCAGTGGCGGTGGACGCACTGGTAACACCGTGGGTGTTCCCGTCAGTGTATGTGTTCCCTCCACTTCCTCTCATTCCAAGAGTTCTGCAGATTGTAAAAAGAACAAAGGTTCTGGCACAATCCTCATTGCTTCGGACTGGCCAAGGAGGGCTTGGTACGCGGATCTGCTGGACTTACTGCTGGAAGATCCAAAGACTCTGCCTCTTCGGGAGGATCTCCTACTACAGGGGCTGTTCGCTTATCAATACTTACCACGGCTACGTTTGACAGCATGGCAGTTGAGTGCCAGATCTTAGCTCGGAACGGTATTCCGAGCGCAGTTATTCCTACTATGATACAGGCTAGGAAGGGAGTGACGTCTAAATATTACCATCGAATTTGGAAAAAGTATGTGTCTTTGTGTGAATCCAAGTGTCACGATCCGGGTATCTGGACGCCATTACCTGCCGTTCAGGTATCTTCTGAGACTGGCCCAGCGTTCCAAGTCCGGATCTCATCTGTGTCCACACTCTGTGCATCCCTCCTGTTGTTCTGAGACACTACTACAGCGACGCCATGTTTGAATCCAACATGGCGTCTCCCGTCCTCTGCGGCCTCCGCCGCCGTTCCTGTAATATTGCTGCAGGTTCTCAGAGTGGTTTATTATGCCTGCCGCGGTCTCCACGTGTCTCGGCATATAATTGCCATCTGGCGTCTCATGTCCTCCGCGGCTGGCGCCGCCATTATCACTATGTTTACACATTACATTTCTAACCAGTTTACCCTCCAGGTTCCAGCATGGGCGCAGCCATGTTGGATTTGATCACATGCTCCAATTCCTCCAATCCACCATCTCTGAATCTGCATAATTGCCTAGCTAATGCCTGCATAGCAGCAGGTATAAGTATCCTGTGTCTAGGCCAGATAGATGTCCGTGCTTTGAATGTCATACCTTGTTCCAGTCTCTCTTTCCTGTGGCTTGTTTCTCCAGGTTCCATTTCCTGCCTCCAGCATCCACAAAGAGACCCGCACCTGCTTTCCATCCTGCGGTGCAGCCTGACTTTACAGTCCTCTGTGGCTGTCCAGTTTCCAGCTATCTACTATCTGCTTCCAGCAGCCAGCTTTCAAACAGATTCCAGCTTCTACAAAACACCGGTGCTGATCCAGCGGATCATATCTACCAGCAGTATCCACTACCACCGGTAATCATCTATCAGCTATTCTGTTTCTACGCTCACTAGCATCTCACATCATCCACTCTGTAGTTCATCACCTGGCTGGTTCCATCCAGCACCCACTCCGTGACTTTAGTACCTGGCTGATTCTATTCAGCATCCACTCCGTGTTTTACCACCTGGCTGGTTCCATCCAGCTGATACAGCAGCTTACTCAAATTACCAGATTAACCTGTTACAACTACTGGCATGTTCCTCGGCTATCTCCACTACTACAACCAGGCCTGTGACAATGCTAAATTCCTTTGTCGTATAAACAACCCTTTATGAAGCTAAGAACACTGTACGCTGTTTACTTAAGAAGTACCGTAATGGTACGCTGTTGGCGTAACGATCGCTCGGCCGTAGGCGAGACGCTCAAGCGTCACGTTCGCTCGCGGCCCAGCGATCACAGGACACGTTATTGGTTATGTCTAGGGTAATGATTCGCTATGGCGTAGCTTACGCTCGAGACCACGAGGAGGTCACCAGCGATGCAGATGCTCACAACACTATACCTTTATGTTAAAACCTTATACCAATGAAATACACTGAATACCTTAATGTGAGTACAGGGTGTAAGTGCAACCTTGTGTAACCTGACTAACTACAAAGCTGCTTGAGCGTCACCGACGCTCAAGTGAACACTTAACACTATAGAAAATACACAGATACTGGTTTAGGTTCCAAAGCCTATTAACTGTATTATATCTAATATACTTGTAAAAGGGGATAACAGTACAAATGATACACTACAATATAACAAGGACTTCCTAACCACAGAACTAAACAATAAATACAAAAAGACAATACTACACTGACCTAAATGCAATACAGTACAATACTATAATACTATGAGAGATATAAGAGAAAAGAGGAGAGAGAGAGATAGAGAGAGAGAGAGAAATTGGCTCACAGAAAGACAATGATTACGGAGAGAAACTTACGCACAAAGGGTTTGATCGCCTGCGCCTCGATATCCAGCTCCCGGCTATCAGCAGATAACCGTTGATGAGAGAGAGTGAGCTGGATGTGGTCGGCCTGCCTATTTATGCCCCACACACAATGCAATCTCATAGTCCCTACAATCCCATTGTTCATTGGCCGAAGGAATTCGGCCCTGCATCATAACAAAAGGTCATAAGTTGATTCATATCAGTGGCCCTGGTTATGCAAAATAATGGGTGATGACTAACACATTCCTGTCTTCTGGAGAGCGATTGTTTGGCGAATACAAAACAGAATCCTGTCTGGGTTCTGTTCTATATTCATGATGTCCACTTTCAGTTGAGACAATGACATCTCAGCCCTCATTCTCCTGTATACAAATCCAGCCCCATTTGTAAACACAGGTGTTGGCCCTCCTTATTGAGTCTCAAAAACTCAGTGTAATTAAAGGCTATTGTACTCCGTCTGCGGGAAAGATACTGATTTGGAGTACAATTGATCTTCAATTACTATTCCTGTGTTTACCTTATGCATGTGTAGATATGAGGCCCTCTTAACATGCAAACTATTGTTTGGGGGATCTCTGAGGTCAAAGAGACATTTGAGACCCACTGATGCCTGTCTCCTACTGTTCAGATGCATGACTAAGTAAGAACAAATAATAATAAATAAATGGACATAACTTCTTATGTCCATAACTATTCGCACGAGCGATTAATACGCTCCAAACCAACACCGGAATATTGCTAATTAAATACTCTTCCGATGGGTACCAAACACTGCTGTATGATTCCTGTTAGACCCTTCGTACGATGCAAAGAGGGATTCCTCAGCTCAGGGACATTCTATTTTAACCAAACTTTCAGAATCTATCAAAGGGACCATGATCTATAAACTACATTAATTGTGAACAGTTGTAACGAATGGGTCGCACGCTACGACTACGTAAACTCTACCGTAAATACGCATACCGCGCCTGCGAGTGCACGCTATCGCGGGTATGCGCCTTCACGGGAGAGCGTACGCATGCGCAGCGCGGACCAGTGTGCGGTGCAAATATGGCAACGTGCATAGAGACATTTTTCTGACTTTGACAGTCCACCCTTTGGCAGTCAATAATAACTGCCACAAAACGTTTAAGGAGAAAAATGTAAGTCAGGGGTTAATTGATTTCCATGGTGGGGTAAGGAAGAAGAGAGGAGTAGGTGTGAAAAGGGTATGACCTAGTGAGAAAGCAGAAGCATGTGTGTATGAGTCCATGTTTGGAGGGTCATGTATCATCGTGCCGTACGTGTGGTAAATCAAGCTTCGAGGTATTGCGAAGTATACATTTGAATTCCTTCTTATCCTGTGGTACAGGTCTGTGGATGGGCTGTCAAACTCTACCGAGCTCATTTCGGCTGTGGTTGTAACAAAATGGGGAAGCACATTTTAGTTGATGATACATGAATGGGGGAGGTATGTGGTTGCTGATATCTGTGCCTGTATTCCCTATCGTCTATGTGTGTCGTTACCTGAGGGTTGTAGAGATGAAGATAAAGAACACTTATGGAGAATGCAATGATATTCTATGTCAGGGAAATGTACATCTGTCGTTGAGGTTGTGTTCGGTATCTGTTGAGAGTCGTCTTCTTTGCGCTGTATTGCTCCTTAGGCATGAGCAAATAGCTTTGTCTGAGCCATCAGATTTACAAAAAATGTTGGGCTAGCGTGAGTTTAAAAGTACTAGGGAAACTGGGGATCCATGGCAAAGTTCATCAAGTGTCCATATCATAGGTTATCAAAACTTCATCTTTGGTGCTTGTCTGTTGTCTTGTCTGTATACCGTCTCGTCAACTTCCTCGTCCAAGGGGTCTTTGTATCTTGGAGAAAAGCAGAAAAACAGGTGAAAGAAACGGACCGTATAATCGCATTTTCATCACATTCTGGTTTCTATCATTGGGTCATAAATCAAATCCAGGTTAATTACAGTTTCCTCACTCCTCAAGCTCATCACTTTTGTACTTTGTTTGCACCTCATTAAAGCCTGCCCGCATCTAAATATCAATCCAATCGATATAACGACACCCAAGATACATAGGAGAAACTTTCCAACATCCATTATGACTCCTTGAGCCCAGTCTCCTAAACCGGAGAACCAATTTCGCGGGTTCAACCATGACACCCAACCAGTCAGCTCATTACCTACAGCAGCAAGGGTGAGATTGTGTTTTCGACGAAATTCCCACTTCAATTGGAGAATATCATCCATCTTTTGGTCTATGACCTCTACCGGATCCTCGGTGCTATTTGTGATGTACGTGCAACACTTTATGCCGTACTGTGTTGCCAATGTAACACAATATCCGCCTGTTACTGCTGTAAGATAATTAAGAACCATCCTATGCTGAACTAGTTCTGTTTTATAAGCTTGAAGTTCTCTTCCAGTGTATCTAAACGTGTCATCATACATTTCAGTGATATTATCTAACAAATTGGCGAGTGCGGAAATGTATCTATAATTCATCACACCTCGAGCGGTGCGAGTGAAATCTAACGCTACCAGAACCTGAATCCCGGTGGATTCATGGATAAGATCAGAGGCCGGATGCTCTAACCTTTCTGACAGTTGTCTTTTAACTCGGTGCTCGTAATGAGTGTGAGTATAAGGAGCTTGGGCACCACGGTGTATGTCCTTCATTTTGTCATGTGTAACAGTCATCACTTCAGGCAATACTTTTCCAATATAACACAATCCTTCAGAGTTTGGGGCAAGCCACTTGTACGCCTTTCTCCCACATATGAAATATGCGTCATCGGGGAGAACATAGGGGACGGAGAAGGACATGACCATGTTACAAACCTTCCAGGTGAAATCTCCTGACCCTAATTCTTCCAACTGCTTAATGCACGTATCGGTTTGTACGATGTGTGCACAGTATCCTGGTGATACCTCTCCAACTCTAGTAATCCTATTTCCTAAGGTATATC
The DNA here is from genome assembly GCF_028390025.1 of Pseudophryne corroboree. Lineage (NCBI taxonomy): Eukaryota > Metazoa > Chordata > Amphibia > Anura > Myobatrachidae > Pseudophryne > Pseudophryne corroboree. Next base: position 30,445 of record NW_026968969.1, read on the forward strand.
GATACCGGAAAGATTTTCCTCTACTGGCTATGTGGCGTACGAGCTCTGTATCTGTAGGCATTCTATCTGCTCTGTGTGAAAAGGTCATGGTAAGGTTGCTCCATGACACTTCCCAATTTCCCGGCTTACGGGGATTGGAGATATTAAAACATATGAGGGACCTATCCACATGGTATTGGTGGAGCTTCAAACTAGGAGGGCTGGAGATGTTAAACCTCCGGTCCACCGGTCTCCCACCACTTAGCTCAAGTACCTCCCCTAACGTTAAAGGAAATGGTACTAGCCCTGATTTGCTATGCCCTTGAGGTACTTGAGAACATACCCAAAAATCTGTCTCATTTAACACGCTACCCACTAAGGAGTGATAGTCACTCAATGGATGCCGGTCCCTATGGTTATTAAAACTGGATTGGCATTATTGTTACCGAGCCTACTGATACAGTTTTCTTTTTTGAGCTAACAATCCTTCAAAGAAAATGTTTACAGATAACATGGTTGTTAGATCGTGCCCGGTACTCGCCTTTGCTTGGTGATTGGGTTGCTATTGGAAATTTACACCTCCGTCTCAGTCATTAGAGCCTTTCTGGATCCTTTCTCGACCTCACTGGTACTCTCACCGAAACAGACTGCTCTGGTCAACATCATGGTTAACGGGAAAATCCATATCGCAGTCTCTTGGGGCAAGTCCATCTTACAGGAGGAGAAAAGACGAAATTTGTAAAGGGGGTATAAGAAAACAGTTTGAGGGGGGGGGGGAGAACTCGTTACGATAATAAGTTCTCTCGTCTTGTTGTTCTTCTTGTTCTGCTGTCCTCTCAAAGGTGCTGTCTCTCAGTCTTCAAAAAACGATCATTCTGGTGATGCAATATTCCTTCCTAACCGACGATCTTTCTGTAAGGAGCAAAAATCTGGCATTACCATTGGTCCAACTGAGGGGTGACATACCATCTTTAAACCATGGAAACATGAGTGAGAAGAGAGAGAAAATAAAAAAACAAAAGAGATAGAGAACAATTCATGTGCATATATACATTACATAACTCGACAATAACCATCAATAAGAAAAGAGAAACAAAGCATTTTTAAACATTGTAAGAAAACATTGTTAGCATTAGAAAAACATTGTCAGACTTATTAGGCTGTCATATCTATGTGTCTAATGGTCTCCCTGAGCAGTCCCTTCCCACCAGCACCTGCATTACTCCACTGTCTGTATCTGGCCAGAAATACATTGTGGCGGAGGTCATGCTGGGGTTTGGTAGACTTCTGCAAGGACCAAGTGGATATGCAATGTGTGAATTCTTACCACTACTAGTCAGAGATGGGGATAGAGAGAGGGAGAGAAAAACATTTTTCACAAATACATTTACAACTTTTCACCTGGTCATTCCTGTGTCTTTAGTGAATGACCTCCCACTTCATTAACCGTTACTTCAGGCTTGCCTCCATTCCTAATAATCACCTTTCCTGCCTATGTGATCCTTGATTATAATGGTGTGTATTGTAATTTTGCTCATTTCTTGGTCTAGGGGGTCTAACTTTATGTGGGTTATTACAGTTGCTAGCACAATGCCCTTCTCTCCTACACTGATAACAAATCCTGGGCTTCCTCCACGTGTCCATGACCTGAGGTTTTGGTTGATTTGATGCCTCCTCAAACGCTCGGATGCTCATCATCATCAATCGTTTCCCCTGTACTTCCCTGATTCCTTGGATTTTATGATTATGGTGTTGTCTTTCTCTTGATCTACAATCTCTTGCAATGTGTCCCTTTTTATGACAATTGTAACAGATTTCCATATCTGGATTTCTCGCAGGGGTGTGTGGCTTTTGTTGGGGTGGTCTTGTGGTTTGGGCCTGTATATTTGCTGCCATTAACTTATCTCTTAGTGACTCTCTGTACCTGGTGATATTCTGGTCATGATTAATGACGGCCTCTCTTAGTGCGGCCACCGAGATCTCTCTCCAGTTTGGGTTGGTGGTCTGTACCCTTGTTTTTAATTCATCCTTTAAACCATTCATTAATACCTTAACCGCTATTCCTTTATGTTGTGCATTTGTCTTGATGTCTGCGATCCCAGTGTTTCTAGCCATTATTTGCAGTGCTCGATTGAAATAATTAGAAACATTTTCCTTTTCGTTTTGCCTTATGGAGAAAATTTCATTCCACTTGACAGTGGTTGGGAAATATATTCCTAACTGTCGGTTAATTTGCCTAATACATTCCTGATTGTGTTCCTCCATACAGGGTACCTCCGTGTTTAATTTACAATCAGCAATGAATTTTTCAGGGTCAACACTGGAGGGCAAACATGCCCTCAGCACTGTCCGCCACTCTTTGTTGGTGGGTTCTGTGGCGTTTCCTAGTTCTTTAATAAACCTTTGACATTTGGCTAGATTTTTCCTCGGATCAGGAAATTCAGACATAATTGATCTCAATTCGGTCCGGGACAAGAGACAGCGCATTGCACTGTCCTTGACGGGAATGATTCCCTGATCGTCAGTCTTCCCATTGGGGACTGAGATCACCCTGGCCAGATCGAGCTCAGTTACATCATCTTGTGTTGGTCTTACAATATGGGGTACATCTGTTTGTGCGTGATATGAAACATTGTACGTACCTGTGGACACGACCTCACCTGACCCTCCGTTAGGGGGTTCGATTATTGCCTTTACCAATTTTGTCGCGTCCACCTGGATGGCTTTTGTGATGGTTGCTGGAAGAGGTGCTGACATCGTTCTGGGCTCACTTTCTTGTTTGTATTCCTGAGGGAGGTTTGACATGGGGTGCAGCTTGCACAGGTTAATAGTTGTACATTCAACAGTATTACAATAATCATTGTTACATTTATTACACTTATTCTTATAATCTATATTACAGTTGCTAAGAGCGTTTTTATTGTTCACCCTTGTGTCTTTCTCTCCGCAATCAACCCCTCTCCTGATGCCACTGTCTCTCCTCTCAAGATAAGAGTCAGAAAAGTCAATAGACTCTTTTTGTAATTCACTTTCCTGTTGCCATAACTGTAAATATTCATAATGTTTATTTTGTCTCTTCGTTGGTTCAATGAGACTTATCCTCCTCCTTAAATTTTGTAACACTACTGGACTGAAGCTACCTATTCTTGGGAATTTGTCCCTGTCTTGTACAGTCATTCTCTCCCATTCATCACATAAAATTTCTGTGTGACTTCCGTATTTTTCACACATGATGTACCTTGCCGACCCAATTGATCGGTTCTCTGAATCAACCCGAACCGAGGTTGATCGCCCCCTACCTGAACAACTGGCCCCCATAATCTGCAGGCGTTGCTTATTCCTCCTTGAATATCAAGGCTTTCAGCGAACCCTTACAAACAAACCAAGAAGTCCTGGGCAGGCCGGCGGTGGCGGTTTATCAAGTACCCCACTTACTTCTCGCCCACGTTGGCCTGTGCTGCAATCACTGTATCCAGAGCTGCGGTACCCAACCCAGGGCCCCTGTGAACCTTTATTTACTGGGGCGCGTTCCCCAGCAAGTATCGGTTGTTGGATAGTTCCTGAGTGACCAGCGAACTTCCCTTCCAAAAATAAAAAATTACACAAATCACGTCAGAGTGTACAAATAGCGTTTGTGACCACTTTACTCTAATGGTATTAGGTCAGATTACTAACTACTGCACACAATTACGTGTGGTCCAATCGTTCAGTACACAAGCACTACTTGTTATGTACTGAGAGATCAATGGAATCGATGTTTCCGGCCGCGATTCCTTCAGCAAGAGCTTATGGCCTATATGGGTTCTGCACCAACACCCCAGGCGTTGTGCCACTGGACTTTTATAGCGGACCTCTTTGTCTATTTTGTGACCTCCTGGTCTTGTTCCTTATGACCTCCTGGTCTTGTTACCTTATGACCTCCTGGTCTTGTTACCTTATGGTCCGCTATACTCTAATGCTCAAATATTATTTAACCAGGGATGCCTCCCTAGCCACCGTATATGTCACTTACACGTATGTCCCTTGACGAGTACCCGGCTTTCCTTTTGGTTCCACCTTACAGTTATATAAACTTTTGTATACAAAACACACTCACTCAACACATGTACACTTTTGTTTCTATATCTATTTCTGCGCAGAAATTTGTCTTTAGCCCAACAGTGTTACCAATTAGGAGCAGGATCTGTTAAACTAAATTTCAGATTCTCCAAAAATAGACTTGCGTTATTTTCCGCGTCGCGTTATCTACCGCTGTGCGTTACTTATCGCCTTTGCGTTACTTCACTTTATCACAACTTGAGCTACGTGGGCGTAACCGGACGCTACGTTGCGTCTGCCTTTGGATTGCGTACGCTAGTCTTTGTTAGCGACACGTGTACGCAATGCAAAGATCCACCGTAACACAATATATTTTTATCAATGTAAATGATCCCTGATCATCTACCGCAATCCACACTGACTGCCTTGTATCTCAGACAAACCGTGTGTTTGTTCTATACTTTAACTATTACCTCTACTATGAAATAACAGCAAATCTCTTTTTAGCACTTTCTATCAACTATAAAATTGGCAAACAGGAATAGTGATATACGAAAATGAAACAGAAATGCAGATATATGCGTGCGTACGCAAGACAAAAGAAAAATAAACAGTTTTAAAAAGACACAAGCGTTTTGTTCTTACTTCCGGTTACCGGGTTCCTTCAGCACTCTTTATCTAAGCGAAGCAGACGCTTATCCCGCCAGCACTATGAGACAATCTCCCACCCTTTGCTGGGGGATAATGTCTGCTGATCTACCTAGTGCAGATGTGAGAAGTATAGGACGAGTTCCCAATTGACAATGCTAAATTCCTTTGTCGTATAAGCAACCCTTTATGAAGCTAAGAACACTGTACGCTGTTTACTTAAGAAGTACCGTAATGGTACGCTGTTGGCGTAACGATCGCTCGGCCGTAGGCGAGACGCTCAAGCGTCACGTTCGCTCGCGGCCCAGCGATCACAGGACACGTTATTGGTTATGTCTAGGGTAATGATTCGCTATGGCGTAGCTTACGCTCGAGACCACGAGGAGGTCACCAGCGATGCAGATGCTCACAACACTATACCTTTATGTTAAAACCTTATACCAATGAAATACACTGAATACCTTAATGTGAGTACAGGGTGTAAGTGCAACCTTGTGTAACCTGACTAACTACAAAGCTGCTTGAGCGTCACCGACGCTCAAGTGAACACTTAACACTATAGAAAATACACAGATACTGGTTTAGGTTCCAAAGCCTATTAACTGTATTATATCTAATATACTTGTAAAAGGGGATAACAGTACAAATGATACACTACAATATAACAAGGACTTCCTAACCACAGAACTAAACAATAAATACAAAAAGACAATACTACACTGACCTAAATGCAATACAGTACAATACTATAATACTATGAGAGATATAAGAGAAAAGAGGAGAGAGAGAGATAGAGAGAGAGAGAGAAATTGGCTCACAGAAAGACAATGATTACGGAGAGAAACTTACGCACAAAGGGTTTGATCGCCTGCGCCTCGATATCCAGCTCCCGGCTATCAGCAGATAACCGTTGATGAGAGAGAGTGAGCTGGATGTGGTCGGCCTGCCTATTTATGCCCCACACACAATGCAATCTCATAGTCCCTACAATCCCATTGTTCATTGGCCGAAGGAATTCGGCCCTGCATCATAACAAAAGGTCATAAGTTGATTCATATCAGTGGCCCTGGTTATGCAAAATAATGGGTGATGACTAACACATTCCTGTCTTCTGGAGAGCGATTGTTTGGCGAATACAAAACAGAATCCTGTCTGGGTTCTGTTCTATATTCATGATGTCCACTTTCAGTTGAGACAATGACATCTCAGCCCTCATTCTCCTGTATACAAATCCAGCCCCATTTGTAAACACAGGTGTTGGCCCTCCTTATTGAGTCTCAAAAACTCAGTGTAATTAAAGGCTATTGTACTCCGTCTGCGGGAAAGATACTGATTTGGAGTACAATTGATCTTCAATTACTATTCCTGTGTTTACCTTATGCATGTGTAGATATGAGGCCCTCTTAACATGCAAACTATTGTTTGGGGGATCTCTGAGGTCAAAGAGACATTTGAGACCCACTGATGCCTGTCTCCTACTGTTCAGATGCATGACTAAGTAAGAACAAATAATAATAAATAAATGGACATAACTTCTTATGTCCATAACTATTCGCACGAGCGATTAATACGCTCCAAACCAACACCGGAATATTGCTAATTAAATACTCTTCCGATGGGTACCAAACACTGCTGTATGATTCCTGTTAGACCCTTCGTACGATGCAAAGAGGGATTCCTCAGCTCAGGGACATTCTATTTTAACCAAACTTTCAGAATCTATCAAAGGGACCATGATCTATAAACTACATTAATTGTGAACAGTTGTAACGAATGGGTCGCACGCTACGACTACGTAAACTCTACCGTAAATACGCATACCGCGCCTGCGAGTGCACGCTATCGCGGGTATGCGCCTTCACGGGAGAGCGTACGCATGCGCAGCGCGGACCAGTGTGCGGTGCAAATATGGCAACGTGCATAGAGACATTTTTCTGACTTTGACACCTGGTAAGGATTTCTATCAAAGGACTTTTAACATCTGTTCTAACCTACCAGTGCTCTGCAATACCTTCTACGGCTACGTGTTCCAGGAACTGTTATTTGCCACTATCAACTGCTAATCTTGAATGCTGCTTTGTTGTATCACGGAGTCTGTTAATACACTTTTATTTTGAATTTTAACTTGGTTGTCATGGTCACACCTTCGGGTAATTATTCTGCACTTACATGTCCAGGGGTCTGATTAAACCTCCCAGGTTTAATTTTATCTCAGCTCCTACAACTGAGGCTTCCTCCCGTCAGCCTAAACCCTCAGTTGTGACACCAAGAAGTTTCCTGTGGTGGAGTTTCAACTTGGACGGTTTCTCCTATTCCGGGAAGCAGGTGTGGATATGGGCCTGAGATTGGGATCCCTCAAGCTCCAGATTTCGGCTTTATCCATTTTCTTCCAGAAACAATTGGCTGTCCCCCTGAGGTTCAGACCTTTCTGAAAGGGGTTCTGCACATCCAGCCTCCCTTTGTGGCACCAACGGCACCCTGGGATCTTGATGTGGTGTTGCATTTCCTGCAATCAGATTTGTTAGAGCCTCCTCAGGAGGCTGAAGTCAAGTTTCTCACGTGGAAGGCTGTCACTTTGTTGGCCTTAGCTTCTGCGCGACGTTTGTCGGAATTGGGGGCTTTGTCCTGTAAAAGTCCTTATCTGGTCTTCCATGAAGATAGGGCGGAACTCAGGACTCGTCAACAGTTCCTTCCTAAGGTTGTGTAATTTCAACCAACCTATTGTGGTGCCAGTGGCTACTGACTCCTCAGTTGCTTCAAAGTCCTTGGATGTTGTGAGGGCTTTGAAAATTTTTGTGAAGAGGACTGCTCGTCACAGAAAATCGGACTGTCTGTTTGTCCTGTATGATCCCAAGGAAATTGGGTGTCCTACTTCTAAGCAGACAATTTCGTGCTGGATCAGGTTCACCACCCAGCATGCATATTCTACTGCAGGATTGCCGTGTCCAAAATCTGTTAAGGCGCACTCTACTCGTAAATTGGGTTCTTCCCGGGCGGCTGCCCCGGTGTCTCAGCTTTGCCGAGCGGCTTCTTGGTCTGAGTCGAACACGTTTGCTAAGCTTTGCAAGTTCGATACTTTGGCCTCTGATGACCTCAGGTTTGGTCAAGCAGTTCTGCAGGAGCCTGCGCGCTCTCCCGCCCGTTCTGGGTGCTTTGGTACATCCCCATGGTATTAATATGGACCCCAGCATCCTCTAGGGCGTAAGAGAAAATAGGATTTTAATTACCTACCGGTAAATCCTTTTCTCGTAGTCCGTAGAGGATGCTGAGCGCCTTATCCTGCAGTGATTATTTAGTTCAGTACTGCCTGGTTCCTAGGTAAGTTCTGCATTCTTTACTGTTTCAGTACGGTTTCAGTTGTTGCTGAGTTGTTCCGGCATGTTGGCCAGATTTGCCTTGTTGTGTGAGCTGGTATGAATCTCGCCACTATCTGTGTATTTCCTTCTCTCAAAGTATGTTGTCTCCTCGGGCACAGTTTCTATACTGAGCCTGGTAGGAGGGGCATAGAGGGAGGAGCCAGCCCACACTGTTAAACTGTTAAAGTGCCAATGGCTCCTGGTTGACCCGTCTATACCCCATGGTACTAATATTGACCCCAGCATCCTCTATGGACTACAAGAAAAGGATTTACCGGTAGGTAATTAAAATCCTATTTATATTCCTGCTCTCCCCCTCACATCATGTCACTGTGTGTTACCAGCCCAGAGATCTGACCAGTCTCCTCCCCACACTCTCTGGTGTATCTCATACATCAGGAGCCATCAGCCCCTATTATACTCCTGTTCTCCTCCTCACATCATGTCACTGTGTGTTACTAGTCCAGAGACCTGACCAGTCTCCTCCCCACACTCTCTTGTGTATCTCATACATCAGGAGCCATCAGCCCCTATTATACTCCTGCTCTCCCCCTCACATCATGTCACTGTGTGTTACCAGCCCAGAGATCTGACCAGTCTCTTCCCCACACTCTCTGGTGTATCTCACACATCAGGAGCCATCATCCTCTATTATACTCCTGCTCTCCCCCTCACATCATGTCAATGTGTGTTACCAGCCCAGAGATCTTACTAGTCTCCATGGGACGCTATCATAGTAATTTTATCACATGAACAATGATGGGAGTCCTCATGTGACATTACCCATAATCCTGTCTGTGCTCTACCACATTATTCTTTATCTTCCTTGTGTATTGATATCTTAATATATAGTACTTTAATATATTTGAAATGACACTGCAATACCAAAGCAAAGTATCAGGTGATTCCCTTCTCCCTAAGATCTACACCGAAGCATCCACCTGAGTTAGTAGCTGGACTCCGGCTGGCCAGAAGGACATATTGATGCTGATTGTGGCTCTCAGCTGCTGGCTATGGTCCTGATTCAGAGTTCTGCGCTGTTGCGTGGCTTCATACCAATTTCTGATTATCAGTAATCTGTGGTTGTGCAAAGTCCGCCATGTTTAGAATGGGCCTTGCGCTGTTGTTCGGAGTCCCCCTCTGCCGCTCCCTGATTGACAGGCTGAGGTGTTGAGGGCGTGTGGAGAAGGCGGACTGAAGACTGTGTTATTAGAAGGTACGTCGCCCTCGTTTTCTAGGAGGGGAGAGCCAAGGGACTTCATGTCACCACGCAGACTACTTGGCCTTGCAGCCCCGCTTCCATTGGCCAATTGCACAAGCTGGCCATCTGTGGGGTTACGATGGTCACGATGTTGGATCGCAGTGCTGGGATCACAGCTACATGCAGGATATGTCTCTTCTACTGAGATGCCTTGTGTACTCCCATTCCATGCCATTATCAGTCAGATGTGTTCCACCTAGCATGGTGTAGGTGTGAGTGCCATTTCCAGTGGTGGTGGCCGCTTTAGTCAGCGTAGAGCTGGGGGCAGAGCGTTTATAAGACATGTCTGACTCAGAATACTGTCTGATGTCCACATGAGATTTCCATTTGTGGTAGGCAGTTGGAATTGCGGCCACATTCCAAGCGACTTTGACTGAGGCCCTCTGTGTCCACCTGTAGATCTTCATTGGACTAGGATGTTTTGCTAATTTTTCTCATGTCTATTCAGCTCTGAAGTAACCAATGTGTATGGGGGTGAGGGACAGAATCTGAATGGCCATTATGGTTGGCATCTGATTATTGAAGCTTCCTGTCCTATGATGCCAGCTGGGCCGTGTGTATGTTCAGAAACTGTTACTCACCAATGTCTGCTTTTGGGTCCATGCAATATGCTTGGTGACGTGATTGTGTTACATTTTAAGCTAATGTTTTACTTATTCAACAGTTGTATTTATATATAATAAAAAAATGTAAGAATTTTCTCCTGCAGGGTTCACAGGTTATCCACAGGATAACATTGGGATATGATGAAGCGACAGTGGATTTGCACCAAATGGTCAAAGCTTTTCTGCCTCTCAGCATGCAACGGGCCCGTCCATATATCCCTGCTCCCTGGCTCAGGGAAATCAGTTTTTTGTTTGGTGTGGCAGGAGCCGGACCATGGTCAATGGGCTGCTGGTTTTTAGCAGCCATAAGCTTTCTTATTTTATTTCTATAGTCTTACTATTTTTTTTTTTGAGTGCTCTTTTTAAAAAGCGTCTTATACGTGCCTTAGAAAGAGTCGCTCCTACAACTCCCCACCTAGTCGCGACAATGCTTACCCGTGAGTACAGTTTTGTTTCGGCAGGCCTTTGTTGGATATACTAGCAAGTCCAGCAGACGTTACCAGACTGAGGCCGGAGTACGGGTAGAAGGTAAGGCATCTGTTCTGCTTAGAGGGGGAACACGGACACAGCCGCACTGTTTTTGGAGTATACTACCAAACAGTCGCTAACATTTGGGGTGCTCCAGCGCTAGGCCTTAGGAATCATAGGCTCCAGGGGTAATTTAAGTCCGCAATCCCTAGGGTTGATGTCAGCAGTGAGGAGTCATGACCAGTTTCCTCCAAGTCTCCTGCCATGAACTGTTTTCCCGCTTCCGCCTGAGACGCTGTGTACTAAGGGAACCCAGTTGCAGCATATGCGGCTGTGTGATTGGTGCGTCAGTGTTCACTTGGGTGTCTGTGTTCACTATAGATTTATGGAGCGGCTATGTACACTATTAGCATCTGGATCCACTCAGCGTTCGCCAACGTATTGATCGGTGCTGGAAGCGGGGTGAGTCTCCCTGTATCCCACTGTACTGAGCATGGGTAATACAGCACTACATCTCTATCTACCTTTTGATTACGAATAGTTGGATAAGTGCTATTGCATATGAGTCTGATCATTATTACTGTTGTTTTCTTTTGCTATGCGTCTGAATACAGTTAAATCTTATATAAAGTAATGCAGTAATATGTTTCTCCTACATACTTAAAATGTATTTGTAATTGATTATGTGCTCATAATTGCTTATTATACTAATGTATAATCTATGACTGATTGCTAGTGTGATTGCTGACTTTACTATAATTCTGTCAGTTTTTTCTGTCTATTCCGATCCTCAATGCTGGTGCAAAGCAGGGTAGGGTCGGATTGTATGTCACTTTAACAAAATTTAAAGTGATTTCAGTCACAAATTGTGTAGTACACTGTGCAAGTGTCTGATTATTTATCATGTCTAAGAGCGGCAAGGGAGAGGAAAATACACTCACAGCAGCACCAACACTCGTATCATGTTTGTCTTGCAAAGTTGGGTTAACCTTTCAGGATATGGTTCAAGATGGTTTGTGTACAAACTGTTTTAGCTTTGACCAAGGTCTCTTGAAATATACAAGGCAGACACAGGTGCAAGTTGATCCCCCTTGGGCTATGTTTGCACAGACTTTGTTTGCAGCAATAGAGTTTGTAGCTAACGAGTAGGGTGGTTTAGAGGAAGTATAATGTCTTAACTGTAAGTACATGTAAAGTTGTGAGGTTGAAAGGTGAAACTTCTCTTGTAACTGTTGGAAAGAGAGTATTTGGCCTCCAGAGTCGAAGCCGTCGCAGATAGCTTTAATTCCTATACAAGCCCAGTCATAAAATCATCTGTTATGTAGGGTGAGCTGGTATAGTCTCTACCCACTCTTCTATTAATCGTTATCCAAGCCAAATATGTATCTTTAAAAAAGGGATGATTTAGTATATGAGGAGGAATACATTTTCTATGGAGATGTAACAAGGCAGTAGGGGCGTAGGGTGAGAATAAAGTATCATCAAGAGTGGAATTTGTGAAGTGAGTGTGGTTTAGTAGCCAGTCTGTGGCATATTGGAAGAACCCAGCACAGGAAAAAGCTTGAATATCTGGTAGGGCCATTCCACCGAGGGTTTTCGGTTAGACCAAGCGTAAACGAGAAATTTTAGTTTTTTTGGGATTGCCATATGAATTTTATGAACGCTCTAGAACATATGGTAGTATCAGCTTTGGACATGGCAATCAGGAGCATCTGTATGCAATATGAGAGATTATGAGATATTACACTCTTAACAAGCGCAATTCTGCCTAGTAGTGAGAGAGGTAAGTGCATCCATTTCTGTAGTTGAGACAAAATAGATCGAATAATGGGGGAGAGATTTAGGCCATACAATTTTTTTTATCTTAGTAGGAATATGGATTTGAAAATATTTTAAGGAAGTGCGGGATACATGAAATTGCGATAACGCAGACGATGAGAACTGACCCTTTGTGCGGGGGTACCCCAGCAGTGGATGAGGCAGATATCTGATAAACTTACCCTTTGTGTGGGGGTATTGGAGTTAAAGATATAACTCACTGGCCTGTGAGAGTAGTAGGGGGATTGGCAGCTTCATGTGGTTACAGTTATCACGATTCCCAGCCGACATATGCAAGATGAAATATAATATAGGGAAAGATAAATGCCGTTGGCTGGCTATAAGAGTTGCAGAGAGTAGGAGGTAAGTATGGTGGTATAGCCCAACTCTCCAGGGTGCCTGGGCTGTCTCCAACCTCCACGGGGCGCAGGAGACATAGGGTATCTGAGGGAACTGAGCCAGGAATAGCTACTGGGCCCTCTGCCCAGGCTGCAGTCCAAAAGGCTGCTCAGGTCTTTGTAACAGTGCTATGGAGCGTATGTATGAAAGCAGCTGTAGAACTGTGGAGGCAGGGGGCCACTCACCAGCTGGAAGCTATATGGAGAGAGCAGGGCACTAGTCCTCAGGCTCCGGGGGCAGCCATGCAGGAGGAAGCAAGATCCCAGGATGGCCATCTGCTGGGGGGGACACCACTGCCGCAGTGTCTCCAGCAAGCCGCAGGTCCCCGCCGGGCTCTCTTCAGATAATCCGTCGATGGCCTCACTGGCAGGGATGCTCAGCGGGTGCCGTGGGTTCACTCGGTCCCTATTCTATGGCGAGCGGGAGCAATCCGTCAGCCGCGGCATCCCTGGATGGCTACAGTCGCCGTTCCCGGATATCAAAGTCCCGGCTTTGAGAGGACAGGAGGGCTGCAACCTGCAGGAGTGAAGGAGTCGCTCCCCAGCTCCTCTGCACCACTCTGCCTGGATCCGGAGGAGGCCAGGGGGAAGACAGGGGCTGTTAAAAGGTAATTGAGGTTAGAAAAAAGGGGTATATTAGAGGGGAATTATGGGAGCTCGTAGGAAGCATGTCCTCCCTCAATCATCAGGCCATGCCCCCCCAGAGGACTGGTTTCTAAATCAGAAGATAAGCCATCAGCCTGATGGGGCGGGCCTCCACCTGCTGGATCCCAGGGTGGGAGGTCAATTTCTTCAATTTGCACAGATCTGGCATCAGTCTACAAGAGACGCCTGGGTGCAAGAAGTGATATCTCTTGGTTATGCATTTGCTTTCAGGAAGCTCCCTCAAAGGTATTTTTTGTACCAGCCTGTCTCTGGTAGAGATGAAGGCCAGGGCTTTGCAAGAGGCAGTTCAGAAATTGCTTCAGTCAGGAGTAATCATTCCAGTTCCTTCTGCACAACAAGGACAGGGTTTTTACTCCAACCTGTTTCTAGTCCAGAAGATAAATGGGTTGTCCCGGCACATACTCAATCTCAAAGTGCTGAACAAGTACATTTGGGTGCCTCGTTTTCATATGGAGACTTTACGTTCCATCAATTTGGCCATGGAGCCAGGGTATTTTTTGGAATCCCTGGATATCCATTATACTTACCTACATGTTCCTATAGCCCAGTCCCATCAGCGCTATCTCAGGTTCACTATCCTCCAACAGCATTTTCAGTTCCAGGTCCTGCATTCCGGATTGGCCACAGCCCCCATAGTATTTTCCAAAACTATGGTGGTAATGGCAGCTTATCTCTGCCAGCAGGGGATAAGAATTTTTCCATACCTCAACGATATTTTTCTCCTGGCACAGTCTCAGGACTTGCTTCTGCGTCATCTGCAACAGACAATAACATGTCTTCAGAAGCACGGGTGGCTCATAAATTGGGCGAAATCGTCTCTGGTTCCGTCAAAGTGGTGGACTCACTTGGGAGCTGTATTGGATTTGAGCCTCTGAACAAAATATCCAAAGTTCAGTCAATTATTCAAGAGCTGCTACATCAGAGGTTCTCAAACTCGGTCCTCGGGGGCCCACACAGTGCATGTTTTGCAGGTCTCCTCACAGAATAGCAAGTGAAATAATTGGCTCCACCTGTGGACCTTTTAAAATGTGTCAGTGAGTAATTAATACACCTGTGCACCTGCTGGGTTACCTGCAAAACATGCACTGTGTGGGCCCCAGAGGACCGAGTTTGAGAACCTCTGTGCTTCATAGTCGAAGGGTATCCATTCAAGCAGCAATGCGTGTGATGGGATTGAAGGTTTCAACATTCGACATGTTAGAGCAGGGGTGGCCAGACTTTTGGAGTCGGTGATCTACTTTGAAATCAGAAAAGCTTTTATCTACCTAGGCGGGATACTTGCGCGTGCCCAAAAAAGGGCGTGACATAACAAAAGGGGGCATGGTATAACACTAAATAACACATTGGCCACCACAGGTAAAAACCTCAAACACATATGCCCCCACAGTGCCAGATACACATATGCCCCCACAGTGCCAGATATGCCCCCACAGTGCCAGATACACATGCCCCTAGAGTGCCATGTGCCCACAGTGCCAGATATTCCCCCACAGTGCCAGATATGCCCCCACAGTGCCAGATACATATATGCCCCCACAGTGCCAGATACACACATGCCCCTACAGTGCCATGTGCCCACAGTGCCAGATATTCCCCCACAGTGCCAGATACACATGCCCCCCACAGTGCCAGATACACACATGCCCCTACAGTGCCATGTGCCCACAGTGCCAGATATGCCCCACAGTGCCATATGCCCACACTAACATTACTTTATCTAACGCTGGCTGGCTTGAGTGCATTCCCTCTGGCTGGATCCCCGCTGGCTGGCTGGATCCCCACCACTGCTGTCCTGCTGCTGCTGGCGCTGAGCTGACTGGATCAAACCAGATCTAGCAGGCGCACAGGATCCTCACATCGCGTTCCCAGTTGTGCATTGTGCGGGTGCATGGCTGATGTCATGATGTCACCCACACAATGCATCAATGGGAACGCTCCAGACTCAGAGAGGCGGCAAGTCACACTTGGATCGCGATCTACCGGTGAGAGCTCCGCAAGCTACCGGTAGATTGCGTTCAACGTTTTGGCCGCCTCTGTGGTAGAGTATGCTCAGTTCCATTCGAGGCCTGTGCAACATCTAATCCTTACCAAATGGAATGGTTTTCATCAGACAATAAAAACGCAGACTATGGTCCTTACTCTGGAAGTAAGGAGGTTGTTAGCCTGGTAGCCTAGTGACTGCAGACATCCCATCTGGACAAAGGGAGACCCTTTTGGATCTCAGATTGGGAAATTCTGACAATGGATGACAGCCTACAGGGCTGGGGAGCAGTGTCAAGAAGGTCTTGTTTCCAGGGGCAGTGGACAAGGAAAAAAGTTTCCTTCCAATAAATATATTGGAACTTCGGGCCATATACATGGTGCTGATTCAGGCAAAGGACATCCTTCAGGGGAAACCAGTTCAGATCCGCTCGGACAATTCAACGGCATCATCGAGGAACTCGCAGCCAAAAACAATGAAGGAGGTAAGTCGCACATTAAAGTAGGCAGAACTTCATCATCCAGTCTTGTCCGTATTGTTTGTCCCGGGAGTCCTAAATTGTGAAGCGTATTTTCTCAGTCGACACGCCATTCAGGCAAGCGAATGGGCGCTACACCCGGAGGTCTTCCAGACCCTGGTCGACAGGTGGAGGTTGCCGGAGATGGATCTCGTGGCGTCCTGTCAGAACAACAAAGTTCTCACATACGGGTCAAGAACAAAGGATCCCAGAGCGATCTTTGTGGATACCCTGTCAGTGAGATGGGACTTTCATCTGGCTTATGTGTTTCCTCCAATCACCCTAATACCCAGGGTGGTGAGAAAGATAAAGCAAGGAAAGGGTGCCGTGATACTAGTAGTTCCGGCTTGGCCCAGAAGGCATTGGTACACAGATCTGCAGAGAATGTCGATGGATGCCCCACTTTTGCTTCCTCAACGTCCAGATCTACTGATGCAGGGTTCTTGTTATCACAGACACCTGGAGCGACTGTCTATGACAATGTGGCTCTTGAGACCTCTATCCTGAAGTCAAGCGGATTCTCACAACAGGTAATTCAAACAATGCTCAGAGCAAGGGAACCTTCCTCAGCTCGCATTTATCACAGAATATTGTAAGCCTATATTCAGTGGTGCAGTGAACGGAGATTTGACCCTAGGTCTTTCAGAGTTTCCAGGGTCATAGCATTCCTTCAGGCAGAAATGGATAAAGGTTTAAGGGTGGCTTCCTTGAGAGTGCAAGTATCAGCATTGACTGTATTCCAAAAGAAAATTGCCAACCTACAGGATGTGCACACTTTATCCCAGGTAATGCTGCACATTCAACCTCCTTTTGTCCTCCTACAGTGCCTTGGGACTTAAGTGTAGTCCTAAAGGCCCTTCAAGTTGCCCGATTTGAACCACTTAAAAAAGTGGATCTTAAATGGTTGACAGCTAAAGTTCTCTTTCTACTGGCCCTGGCTTCAGCTAGAAGAGTTTTAGATTTAGGGGCATTGTTATGTGGTCCTCCATTTCTGCTTATTTTTTTTTATCCATATAGAGCAGTTCTCAGAACTAAATCTGGGCATCTTACTAAGGTGGTGTCTAAATTCCACCTTAACAAAGAAATTGTAGTCCCGGCTTTCCAGGGGCCGGGCCTTTCTGCATCGTTGGATGTACTCCGTGCCTTAAGGATCTACATAGATTGTATCAGTGCTATCAGAAAGACAGATTCTTTCTTTGTTCTCTACGGATTTCACAAGAGATGATAGCCTGCTGATAAGCAGACACTGGCGAGGTGGCTTCGGAAGACTATTTCAGAAGCATACTGATCAAGCTGATCTCCATGTGTCGGCTAATGTCTCTGCTCACTGTACTCATTAAGGTAGGTCCATCATGGGCATCCAACGTGGTGCTTCAGCAGAACAGATATGTAAGGCAGGCACATGGTCTTCCATTAACACATTCATTAGACATTATGCCGTTGATACCGTTGCCTCTTAGGACGCTGAATTCGGGCGAAGGATTCTCCTGTCCAATCAGGAGCGTCCCTACCACTGAATTGCTTTGGCACATCCCAATGTTATTCTGAGGACCCTGCTGGAGAAATATGCGTTATGGTAAGAACTTACTGTTGATAACGATATTTCTCCTAAGTCCACAGGTTCCACAGGGATCCCACCCTGAAGCACCTGATTTGAGGATCCTTTTACTCACCTCTTCCTTTTTGTACGGAAAGGTGTCCATGTGTGTGTGTTCTTCTCGCCTGATTAGGGCTCTCTATGATCCTCCTGCCTTGAGCTTTGAAAAACAACTGATTTGCCTGAGCCAGGAGGCGGGCTTATATGGATGGGCCCGTTGCATGCTGGGAGGCCGAAATACTTTCATCGTTATGTTGCAAATCCGCTGTCGCTTCTTCTTATCCCAATGTTATCCTATGGATCCTGTGGACTTAGGAGAAATACCGTAATCAACTGTAAGTTCTTACCATAATGTATATATTTCCATATCTCTCCAGCAGATGGACAGAGGGGCAGGAATACCTCGGAGGGACATCTAACTTTGTTTCCAGATTTTAAATTAGAAGAGAAGAACATCACACGAGATTCTGCAGGAGAAAACCTTATTACCCCAATTATACATCCAGTGCCTCATAGCGCAGATATATCATCTGATCCCTCTAACCATGAGGAGGGTAACATTAATTCAGATGTTTCTACACATAGTGCAGCTCCTACAGATGCTACAGTCATTCCCTCTTCTGAATTTGTTAAATCCTGTAATAATCAGTCAGTTTTTGTTAGACAGAAGAATCACACAAGTAAGAAACAATTTTCATGCTCTGAGTGTGGGAAATGTTTCAAATATAGAGCAAATTTTGTTGAACATCAGAGAAGTCACGCAAGTGAGAAGCCATTTCCATGCTCAGAATGTGGGAAATGTTTTACAAAGAAATCATCTCTTATTATGCATCACAGACTTCACACAGGTGAGAAGCCATTTCCATGCTCTGAGTGTGGGAAATATTTCAAATATAGAGCAAATTTTGTTGAACATCAGAGAAGTCACACAGGTGAGAAGCCATTTCCATGCTCAGAATGTGGGAAATGTTTTACAAAGAAATCATCTCTTATTATGCATCACAGACTTCACACAGGTGAGAAGCCATTTCTATGCTCTGAGTGTGGGAAATGTTTCACACAGAAATCTGCCCTTGTTGTACATCAGAAAAGTCACACAGGTGAGAAGCTGTTTCCATGTTCTGAGTGTGGGAAATGTCTTGCACATAAATCCACTCTTCTTGCACATCTGAGAATTCATACAGGTGAGAAGCCATTTTCATGCCCTACATGCGGGAAATGTTTTACAAAGAAATGCAAAATTGTTGAGCATCAGAAATGTCACACAGGTGAGAAGCCAATTTAATGCTCTGAGTGTGGGAAATGTTATATGCGAAAATCCGCTCTTGTTGTACATCAGAAAAGTCACAGATGAGAAGCCATTTTCATGTTCCAAGTGTGGGAAATGTTTTACACGTAAGTCAAGTCTTGTTACACATCTGAAAAATCACACAGATAAGAAACCATTTCCATGCTCTGAGTGTGGGAAATGTTATATGCGAAAATCAGCTCTTGTTGTACATCAGAAAAGTCACACAAGATGAAAACCATATCGGTGATCTGACTGACATGAAAGAGTTTTGCAACATCTACCTATTGTAAAAGTCATTGATAGTAATATGTACAGTTCCGTTAAAGAGTGAATTCTCAAATGTATATTAACATTACATAACAGTTTTGGAGGGCAATTCAAAACTTGAGTCTTTGCCATCCACAAAGTGGAATGGTCGTCATCGACATAAGACTGGAACACATCGCACATGTATGGATCTTATTGCAGTCTCTTAGATGTTGGTGTCTGCTATATATTTTCACCACATTTTGGCCAAAGCCAAGGAATTGATTTGTGTTAACTGTGATATTATTTCCATCCAAAAGTTGCGACAGGTATACAGCCAGCTCCAATTGAGGAGCCTGTCGTTTTCTCCGGCTGAATGATGTGATAACAAACTCTTTCATCCCTGTGGGAGGCTGGACACAATAGGTATTGTGCGTGGTGTTAGGAGCCTGGACATTTTAAAACTGAAGCCAACTCAAGCTCCTCCTCATACACACAACGTTTCCTACCAACATCAGTTTTTCTTAGTGCTGGTGTTCCAGGATGCGCTCCATCTAGTTTTGAGTTTGGCAGATTTTATGTTTTTTTGTTTTCTCTTTGGCTGATAGAGAGGTAGGTGGGGGAGTTCTTTCTCCTTCTCTACTACCTCCAGGGGCAGGGGGCCTTTATCTTGTCTCAAACATACCTTTCATGCCCAGAAAATAGGAAGAGAGTGTGTTGGATCTGATACAACACCACCCCCGTCCAGTGTGCCGTAGTTGAGGCATGCCAGATTGGTCGGACAGCCAACCAGGCCCGGATCAACACACAGACATTAGGCATACTGAGAAGAAGGACCATCAGGAAAAGCCCTTGGTGGAAGCTCATAGGTTATGCTTCAGGGTTAAATGGTTAGATTTAACTTCAGATGCTTGGGTAAAAGACCTATGCATGGGTTTCTTTTTTTAAATCTTATTCTAGATCTACCAGTGTTTGGCTTTACAAGAGGTTATACAAAAGTCCCGATACCTGCCGGCAGAGAGGTGGGAGGTTTTTTTGTCAAACCTTTTCCTCGTGCAGTAGCCAGACGAGTAATTTTGGTAACTGCACTCGAGAGTCTTTACTAAGGTTTGAGAACAGTAGTTTCTCCAGAGATTCTGTTAGATCATGTCATAGTAACAGAACAAGAATTCATTTCCCATGGTTGGGTAATATATTGTTTAAAATCAAATATAGTTTTAGCTCAAAATAAGCTTTTCCTGGGCAGTGTGACTGATACCAGATTCAGGAGGGGTTTTCTTTCTGGGAAACAAGATTCCATTCTTACAAAAATGGCTCTTGAAAAAGAAGGCATTAAAGCATTGTGCGAAATTGTCTCCATCTATGAGGCAAATCCGTTCACCCAATTTCACTCTTAGAAGTTCCAGATAAAGATTTTATGGAAATGCTACAGATCCCTATCCTCATCTGTAATCTCATCTCACCATTGAGTTCACTGTTGTAGACAGGTTATTCTTTTATGATGTCAGAACAATAGACCTTAATCTATGAAGTTGAGGGACAGCACAGGTTTCAGGGCAAGTGGACGCTGGAGGAGCCTTCATTCCACATCAGTGTTCTGAAACTTTGAGCTGCCTTCAGTGCCCAAAGATCTCTTTACATAGACCTTTTCTTAGCTGAAGTCTACATAAAGGGTCAGGTAGTCTAAGTCAATTTAGACCAAGGGTGGCCAACCAGTTAGAGCCAAAGAGACAAAAAAATCCAGTTAGGTACATCAAAGAGCCGTCATCAAGCCAAAGGTACACGTGCAAAAAAGGGGTGTGGCCTTGTGCCTGCTAGACCATGCCCCGGTATAAAATACATTGAAAAGGCCACTTCCACATAAAATTATTGAAAAAGCCAGATTCACATAATATATTTCAGCTCCCCTATGTGTCACTCCAGCCAGCACCCTGCTGCATCACTCCAGCAAGCTCCCGCATATGTCACTCCTGCCAGTTCCCCGTGAGTCACTCCTGCCATCACCCTGCTGCATCACTCCAGCCATCCCTCCCATGTGTCACTCCTCGTACCACCCTTCTGTGTTACTCCAGCCAGCTCTCCCATGTGTCACTACTTCCAGCACCCTACTGTGTCACTCCAGCCAGTTACTACGTGTGTCACTCTTGCCACCACTCTTTTATGTCACCCCTGCCAGCTCCCTCGTGTAACTCCAGCCAGCTCCCCCTTGTATCACACCAGCCCCTACAACTCGTGACATTGAAGCAGCCTCTTATGTGTCCTCAGTTTGCCTATATTATCCGGCTCCCTCAATTCTCAGTGACCGTAGTGCTGCTGTGTGTCTGGCTGGAGTGCAGCAGTTTCCAGATATATTGTGGTCATGTGATTTTGAGTGTTGGGGAGCCACATTTGAATAAAGAAAGCCTCATGGGGCTCAAGAGCCACTGGTTGGCCACCACTGATTTAGACCGTGCTATTGCAGTAGCATTTTTGAACCATCAGAGGGGATACCAAGATTACCCAGACCATGGAGACATAAAGGACCTTCCTTTGGGTGGAGAAGAATGTGTCGACTCTCACAGCTTTGCATTTTCCCAGTGTGAGCACTGGGATGCTGACGATTTCTGCAGACAACCTAAAAATTTGGGGGAATGGTCACTTCATCCAGATGTTTTCCAACAGATAGTGGACAAATAAGTTCAAACAGATATTGATATGATAGTCCAGAATGAACTTCAAAGAAATACATTACTGTGCCAAGACGAGATCTGGAGTCAAAGTTTGTTGACATACTGATGGTCTTTTGGATTTATCCCCTCATTTATCATGCTCCAGAAGGTCCTGGAAAAGGTAAAGAGCATGGCATACTTGTTGCTCTAGAATAGATTTACCAATTGGTTACTGAAATACAAAATCATTTTAGATAATGTGAAAAAGACCACAATGAATGCTAGGTGTCCTGCATCACCCAAATGTACTGTAAGTTCCCATTTTAACCTTTAAGTTAGCACAACTTTACAGGAGGTTCTTGTTACAGGGTAAAAGTGGGGGTCTGAAAGTTCAGATTTTAGCCATGTCAGTGTTTTTTTTTTGTTTGTTTGTTTTTTTGCAGAAAAAGTCTTTCCCCCTTTTCAAGGCCAGTTCTGAACCTCTGTTTAAAGCCATTTTTTAAAGATACCCCACCAAAGAAAAAGTTGGGATGCCCTTGTTATAGATCATGCTATTTTTACTGGTGTTCTTGTGTAATTAAATTTAAAACAAAATAAAATAACGTTAGAGTTTCAGTTGATAAGAATGTATTCCTGGCTTTATTTCCTTTGTCATCCATATATTTATTGGAAAAGTTGCCATAAAAGATGGTCAATGTATCTTGCAGTTTTTGGCAAAGGGTCATCAAAGATGTTTGGTGAATTTATTGGTAGTATATAACCAGTCTAGTTGGTGGGGTATGTATAGGTGATAAGTAATGTTAACTTTTGTAAAAATGGATGAACCCTCCCCTAGTGAATGTGAAACTAGAAACATTTATAAACCTCGGATTGCTGTAGCTTAGGAATCATAGTTTAGAATACTCCACTAACAAATGACTCCGTAGTCAGCACGTCCTCTTCTTTTTACATTATAAGAGCTCCTATGGTTTAGAATTGAGAGTTCTAGTGTTAGCCTGTTTCCAAGTGCATCTTTCTTTTCTCTTTTGTTGTATGTTACCTGTGATCATCCTTAGAAACTTCTGAAGCTGAAGATGTTGATTGTGCAGTAGAATGTGTTGCCAAGGTGCAACAGAGAGAGGAAAGTGATAGATTGAGGTGAAGCTGGTGGGGTTAACGTCAAAAACCTAAAAATGCCTGGATAAGATGTTTTGTGTGAAATTATGTTATGTTTCTCTTACGTCCTAGGGGATACTTGGTATCCATTTAGTACCATGTGGTATAGACAGGTCCACTGGGAGCATTGGGCACTTTTAAGAACATGATAGTGTGGGCTGGCTCCTCCATCTATGCCCCTCCTACTAGACTCGGTTTAGAAAATGTGCCCAGAGGAGCCGGTCACGCTTCTGGAAGCTCCTGAAGTTTTCTGCATTTATTTTCTAAGTCTGTTATTTTCAGGCAGGACTTGATGGCACCAGCCTGCCTGCTTCGTGGGGGGTGGGGGTGGGGAGGCCCAACCTCTCTCAGGGTTAATGATCCAGTTCCCCGCTGACAGGACACTAGCTCCTGAGGGAACTATTCGCAAGCCCCACCACGGCGAGTGTACACTCCCGCAGCACGCCGCCACCCCTAACAGAGCTAGAAGAATGAAGAGTGGTGAGTACAAAGCCGGCGTCCTGGTTAGCGGATCGCCGGCCATTATGGTGGTATTAGGGTACAGAGACGCACGACTTCTGCATGGGGCAGCTGGGTCTCCAGACTCGGTACACAGTGCAGACGCACAGCTTCTGAGGGGGCGAACTCAGTGTCAGTACACTAGATGTGTACACAGTACCCAGACTGGCAATACAGACTTAAAAGGGGGACTGACTCCATTTTAGGCACAAAATTACCTCAGCCAGTATAAATAAGAGCGGGAAGACCGCGTGTCATTGAAGAGGCTTCAATATGAGTGGATCCAGCAGCTGACAGGCGCCATTTTCCCTACTGCAGGTGACACAGACACTGATTGACAGGGACGCGCAGCTCCTCCGGAGAGACTCCAGATTACTTCAGCGGTACCAGGGGGTCATAGCAGGGGGGAGCGATTTATTAGTGTACTAAATCCCTAATCTAGGTACATAGTCTGCGAACTGGCTAAACTTGGCATTAGCGATAGGGGCGCTGTGTGCTGGTTCCAAACCTCTGTGTATCCCTGAAAGGGCTGTTTGTGGGTTAATTGTGCATTTATCCTTTTCCTCTGTGTATAAGCTGTCACTATACAGTATGTCAGACAATGAGTCAGACAGTGTTCTTCCCCAGGGGGGGTCACTAGTGTGTACTTAGTGTAGTGTCCCTTCCCAGGCTAGTGGGGCTGAACCAGCGTGGCTGGACTCCATTAGGGGGGTGATCTCTTCAATTTCTACTAAGCTATCTCCGAACGAGAAATAGGTGCAATACTTAAGACAATCTATGACTGAGTTTCGGAAAAGAGACTCCGTACTCTAGTCAGTGTCTCAGTCCCCTGCCATTTGTCCGCAAAAACGTACTTTGGCCCATGTCCTGCAGTCTGACTCTGATGATGAGGGGTCTGACATGGAGGTGGGTGAGATGGACTCAGAGGTGAGGGAGGGTACTCTGTCATGGAATAGAGGCTCTCATAGAAGCTATCAGAGAAGTTCTGACTATCCCTGATTAGGTGACAGGGAAGATTGAGGAATCTCATTTTAATATAAAGAAGAAGTCCTCAGACACTTTTCCTGTGTCTAAGGAACTTAATACCCTGTTTGAAGAACCGTGGGTTAATCCAGATAAGAAATTTAAAATCCCTAAACGGTTGTTATCATCTTTTCCTTTTCCTCCTGATAGTAAAAAATTGAAAAATCTACCAATAGAGGATGCATCGTTATAGTGGATGCATCGTTATCCAGGCTATCACGGAAAATTGTACTGCCTGTACCAGGTGCAGCCTCCCTAAAAGACGCGGATGATCGCAAAATTGAGACTACTCTCATCTTTGTATACAGCTGCAGGGCTGGCCCAGAGACCCACCATAGCATGTGGGTGGATTACGCGAGCCATTGCAAAATGGTCAAGTAACATTATTGAGGGGTTAGATACCTTGCATCAAGAGGAGATTATTTTGCTCCTGCAACATATACAGGACTCTGCAAACCTTATGGTGGAAGCCTTAAAAGAGATAGGCTTTCTTAATACACGTACTACAGCTATGGCAGTGTCAGCATGCAGGGGTTTATGACTATTCCAGTGGACTGCGGATGCGGACTTCAGGAAAGGCGTGGAAGGCCTATCTTTCACAGACGAGGCCTTATTTGGAGATGAACTCTACAAATGGATCTCCAAAGCTACGGCAGGTAAGTCCACATACCTTCCTTCTGCAGCTCCCCCAGCTAGGAAGACCTCTTCAGTTCCCAACCTACAGTCCTTTTGGACAGCAAAATTTAGGGCAAGGCCAACGGTTCCTCTGCCTCAGCCAGAGGGGCTAGAGGTAAACCACAGAAACCTGCTACTACAGGTTCACCGGAACAGAGTTCAGGCTCTGCTTCCTCAAAACCTTCCCCATGATGGTGGACCGCAATGCCTGGAAGACTGTCAGGTGGGAGCCTGGCTAAAATGATTCAGTCACATATGGACAAGATCGTGCCAGGATCCCTGGGTCATAGACCTTATATCCCAGGGCTACAGACGAGTTCCAGGACCTCCCACCTCACCCCTTCAAATCAGGCTTACCAGTTTCAGAGAGGCAAGAATAACCTTACAGGATGCCATTCAAAAACTGTTACAGATCCAAGTTATTGTTCCAGTTCCACATCATCTACGAAACAAGGGTTACTATTCCAG
This sequence comes from Pseudophryne corroboree, assembly GCF_028390025.1. NCBI lineage: Eukaryota > Metazoa > Chordata > Amphibia > Anura > Myobatrachidae > Pseudophryne > Pseudophryne corroboree. The sequence continues at coordinate 55,781 of NW_026968969.1, forward strand.
CTTGTTTGTAGTACCGAAGCCCGACGGTTCGGTAAGACCGATTCTGAACCTAAAATCATGGAAACCGTTCTTACGAGTGTTCAGATTCAAGATGGATTCTCTGAGACCGGTGATCTCAGGTCTGGAGTAGGGGGAATTCCTAGTGTCTCTGGATATCAAGGATGCCTACCTTCATATTCCAATCTGGCCACTTCACCTGGCTTATCTACGTTTTGCACTGCAGGACTGTCACTATCCGTTTCAGGCCCTGCCATTTGGTCTCTCCACGGCACCGAGGGTATTCACCAAAGTGATGGCAGAGATGATGTTATTACTCCGCAAACAGGGAGTGAACATAATTCCGTACCTGGACGATCTTCTGATAAAGGCACTGTCCAGGGAACAACTATTGGAGAGCATTGCCCTCTAGACCAGACTACTTCTGGATAATGGGTGGATTCAGAATTTTGAAAATCTCACCTGGAACCAACACAGAGGCTTCAGTTCCTGAGAATGATACTGGACACAGTCCCCGCCTTCAGGGGGAAAATATTGGCTTCCTACGAAGCAATTCAGTACGGAAAGTTTCATGCAAGGCACTTCCAGCTGGATCTGTTGGACAAATGGTCCGGATCGCATCTTCACATGCACCAGAGGATTCGTCTGTCCCCAAAAGCCAGGATCTCCCTCTTGTAGTGGCTACAAACATCTCACCTTGTCTGGGCCGCAGGTTCAGGATTCAGAATTGGATTCTACTAACCACAGGTGCAAGAGTATCTTCATTATGGAGTTGTCATACCTAAGCCATCTCAAACTTCATATAGCTTGGGTGCTAAAAGTGTTAGTAAAAGTACAAATTGTAAGAAAAAAAATATGGACACTTATTTCTAAAATCTTTTTTAGTGCCACAAAATAGCAAAAAATGTTGAAAATTGAATAAGTATAAGGAAGACGGAAAAAAATAAAAAGCAAATATTTTTATTTATAGGAATCAATCTCAAATTTTATTGTACTCTTGTTTCTAAATTCAAGAACAAAAAAACTCAACAACAAGACAACAAAATACTACTCTAAATTAGATAACATTAAAAGTTAAAAATCACGCTAAGTTAAAATCAGATTTTTTGTTAAATTGAGGTATGATGTCTCTAGACTTCAACCTGGTTCTAATGTATCCATCTCTTTCGGGTTCACAGACTGCTGCAGCAGCCTCTGTTACTAAACGAACACATCGTTCTACCCCTTGCGTGTGACACAAAAATCTGGGGAATGTCACTAACTCTTTGTTGGTGATACATCTCTCGATATTTTCACGGCTGATCGATCATGTTAAGGGTGGTTCATAATCATCATTGGTGTAGCACTTGTGACCTATCATTTCGAAATATTCCGAAGCATGAAAGTTCAGCTCAGGTACCTTGAATTTTCTGATTTGCTTCATAACTTTGTTCTCGTTTCTAATCTGTAAGATTTGGTGAAAAGCCAGTTTTCTAATATTCACTCTGTTATAAGTTAGCATAGCTAGCAACATATTTTCGGTTTGCCCGAAATACGCATTTCTCTGCATCACAGGATCAACAAGTTTTTTCAAACTTTCAGGAAGGTATCTTCTGAAGAAAATCAATTTCCACAGATTTCGGGGTCCATTCCAAACTTCTGGCAGCGTTTTGATTTCAAACCAAACTGGTGCGGATACTTTTACTATATAATTGGTTAGAATTACCAGATTCTCTGTTGGGTCTTCAGTGCTAATAAACAAGCGAAGTATCCAACATGCAGTTGTCAGCCACCTTGAATGGGACATAGGGCCTAGTTGAAGATTAGACAAGTCTTGTGTACACTTGCCAGAAGTAACAGCCTCGACAATTTTATAGAGGTATTTCTGGCCACCACTCAGCTGTTTTAAATCGATATTGGGCATTGGATTTCCTTCAATTGGTTCATACTTAACAACAGGTAAAGCGCAATCTTTTAAAGCTTTTCCAATGGGACCAGCAAAAGAATTCGGCCCATGTGTCACTCCATCTAAGTGGATTAACAAGTGTCTTAGAGGAAGCTCATTTAAATGAAGACACACAAACCAGTGAAGAGGCTTCCTGTAGTGAGTTTCCAGCATTAGTATAATGCCATTTTCGTAGCCAGTGTTCACAAATTTTTGCGTCACATCCTATTGAGACTAAACTCTTTGTTTTGTAGTCTTTTTCGGACAAGTAATTGGTAATAGGTTTGGCGATATTAAGAGAGTTTCCTGAGGATGGCATTACGTGACCCAGGTATTTTGAATTTGGTTCACAAACTAAAACCACATGTACTTTGATAACTGTTACTGGATGTCTCACACCATCTTTGGTAATCATTTTCTTAGACTTGTCCTTCCTGCCATCAAAGTAAATCGACTGTATCATGGGAGTCTGATCATCAGTATCGATACATTTCAAGTGAGACCGGATTTTCTGCCTTTCCCGTCTGATCTTACTGCGGTTTACAAGAGAGATTGAGATTATACCCCAATCCTGGAGCAGTGCAGATGACACAGCTGCTGCACCCCGATCAGATATCCCCCATCTGTCACATTTGCGCGCCAAAGTTGGGAGGCTCTTGCAAATTTGAGCATTGGTAACAGATGTAAGCTCTGAAGGAACTAAAGATGAGTTTGTAGCAGTACTACCTGAAAAGATATTCTTGACAAGCTGCAAAAACATCAGTGTTAAAACCGAATAGCCAATTTTAAAGCTCAAAACTATGTTTTATGGTCCTGTGGCACCTCAAGTGAATCAGTTTGGGAGGTAATTTTTATTTAAGAGCACTGTAGTATCAGTCTTAACATTTTTAATACCCAAGCTTATTGAAATAATGGAATTCACGGAAATGAGAAAAAATAGAAATGTTATACCTTTTTTCAAAACTTTTAACACCCTGTGGCACCTCAAGATGACATCCAATTTTGAGGCGATGTTAGGTACATGGAGGAACAACTTTCTCACGCCCAAACATTTTTTTGATTTCTAAAAAAAGTGAAAATTAGATTTCTCACTTCACCCTAATATACAATGCCCTTCAGCAAGCTGCATTTCTTCAGAATCATGCTATTCAGGTCCAGTCGGACAATGTGACAGCAGTGACATACATAAACCGACAGGGTGGACCGAAAAGCAGAGCCGCAATGTCAGAGGTGTCAAGAATTCTCTGGGTGAAAAAATACGCAGTGGCGTTGTCGACGGTCTTCATCCCGCAAGTAGACAACTGGGAAGCAGACTTCCTCAGCAGACACGATCTGCACCCGGGTGCATGGGGCCTTCACCCGGAGGTGTTCCAGTGGTTCACATGTCGGGGATATCCACAAATCGAAATGATGACCTCTCGTCTCAACAAGAAGCTCGAGCGGTATTGCTCCAGGTCAAGAGACCCACAAGCAGCGGCGGTAGATGCTCTGACAACTCCGTGGGTCTACCAGCTGGTGTACGTGTTTCCTCCACGTCCTCTGAGCCCAAGAATTCTAAAAAGAATTAAAAGGGAAAAGGTTCAAGCAGTCCTCTTTGCTCCAGACTGGCCAGAAAGGGCCTGGTATGTGGATCTTTTGGAGATGCTCCTCGAAGATCCGTGGTCTCTACCTCTTCGCGAGGATCTTCTACAACAGGGCCCGTTCATCTATCAAGACTTACCGCCGCTACGTTTAACGGTATGGAAGTTGAACGTCTGATTCTAACGAGGAGAGGCATTCCTGACAAGGTCATTCCGACTATGATCCAGGCTCGAAAGAGGGTATCGTCTAAACATTACCATTGTATCTGGAGAAAATATGTCTCTTAGTGTGAGAGCAGACAATATTCTGCAGTGTAATGTCATCTGGGACGTTTCCTGCTTTCTCTGCAGTCGGGAGTGGATGCGGGCCTACGTCTAGGCTCCATAAAAGTCCAGATTTCGGCCTTGTCTATTTCTCTTACATCCTAGAGGATGCTGGGAACTCTGTAAGGACCATGGGGTATAGACGGGCTCTGCAGGAGACATAGGCACGCTAAAGACTTTAGATGGGTGTGCACTGGCTCCTCCCTCTATGCCCCTCCTCCAGACCTCAGTTAGATCCTGTGCCCAGAGGAGACTGGATGCAGGGGAGCTCTACTGAGTTTCTCTGAAAATACTTTTTGTTAGGTTTTTTATTTTCAGGGAGCACTGCTGGCAACAGGTTCCATGCATCGTGGGACTGAGGGGAGAGAAGCTTAAATGATAGGCTCTGCTTCTTA